>NC_142443.1:2448064-2752822 GCF_059453495.1 Arachis ipaensis | reverse complement strand
CTGTATATTGAAATAATGCCAGACTGGATCAGACTCTGGTTCACTAAAAGTAGTCAGTCCGGTAGCTATGACCTGATGAACATGAGAATTGAAAACTGGTAATGACTTATGATAATTGTATCTCTTTTGATATTTACACGAACAATTAGTATCTAATTAATATTTGGCTTATTCTTTTTGCAGGTCTTAACTAGAATTCGACCAAGGGAACTCTTCCGACTAGTTAGAAGCAGTTTCATTCCCTGTCAATTACAAGAGGCAAATTCCATGCTAAGATCAACAAAGTATTAATTAGAGGAAACTGGATTTTAGTTTCAACATCTAGCAACCACGTTATACACTCTTAAGTTAGATATATCATCTTTTATAATCTATGCTCTAGCATCATATTCAACAAAAATTCATCCCAAACTACTCAGACTGATTTAAACTAAAAAATAAATTACAGCCCAATGAATTATGGGATGCAATTTCATATAAAGTATAAAGCCCTTACTATTGTCCCTGTAATAATATCATAATCCAAGAAATTGCAAAATCATATCTAATAACCGGCAAAGTGTAGTTCTCCAACCTTTCCCTCATTGCCAGCATGGCATTTCCAATTAGCAAAGTTGATTTCTTAATATTCATGTGTCTTATAGGATTAGAGCCAGCTCAATTGTCATCTAATTTTTATGCCACAAAATGTCCGAATACACTTTCAACAATTAAGTCAACAATGAACTCTGCTGTGAGCAAAGAAGCTCGCATGGGAGCTTCCCTTCTTCGCCTTCATTTCCATGATTGCTTTGTTCAAGCAAGTCTACTTTCAGCTTCTATTAGTTCTAATTTTTTTTTAAATGTTACTTTGTGATTCATTCTATACAATCATATATCATCAAGTGGACGTAAATTCAATTAAGTGGGATCCACATTATATAAAGACAATAAAAAGGACTTAAACTAGAAATAATTATATATAGTATCATGGAATTCACTCACCTCCCATTGGTTGGTCTCAGCAATATAACTCTCTCCACTGTTGGGATACAGAATTATAGGCTTACTTGTACCCTGCCATTAAATTTCTTTTGACATTTAATACTTATACACAAGTAAAACACATAAAAGAGGAGTTCAATTAATTAAATTGAAGTGTCACCTTTTTAATAGATGAAATCAAACCATCAATAAATTTAGGAGCTGTACAGTTGACTCCAACTACAATGACTTGTGAGCATGAGTCAGCAATAGAAGCACAGTCCTGAATGGGATCACCATTAACCACATGGGTCTCGTCTTTGCAGCTAAAAGAGAACCATGCAGGGATGCGTATGTCTTCTTCCACAAGAAGCTCAGCATAAACCTGTGCCTCCAATTTATTAGGGATAGTCTCAAAGGCAATCAAGTCAGCACCTGCGTCAACAAGACTCTTCACTCTTTCCCTGTGGAAATCTTTTAGTGTCTCCAGTTACTTCGTCTCCATAGTCCCCTTTGTCACACACAACATATAAAAGAATTCAAAACTACACTAATCTAGCTTAACTTAATTATGATAGTACTCACACAGGAACTCAAACTAGTTGGGCTTTCAGGTTAACCCAACCAATCGCTAAATTGAATTAAACAAGAAAAAAAGGACTTGAAAGAATGAATTTGACCCAAACCTTTCAGATCCACTGCACAATTCAAATATTCTTTGATTAAGGCCTTAGAACAAAACAACAAAACAAGTTACATTGCGTGTTAAATTCTGTGTTGAAACTTGAATTCAGATTACTTGTTTAATATTGGCAAACTCATTTTTAAAATAAACACACATAAATTACCATTTACCAACATGTCATGTCATGTGATCTAATCCAACAACTGTGTGAAGCAAAGAAAGTGACAGTGAAATCATTAGAACCTCTAGCTACTAACCTTGTAAACATTAATTAATGTGAGATATATATATATTTAATTTTCATAGCCACATAACCAATTTCCTCTACTCATAAATTGAAGACCAAATTGCACATAGAGTACAGCAAAATCAGAATTCTGAAAGGAAATTAACCTGTTGCATTTTCAAATTGGCATCACTTACCCTCAAAGAAGAAGGAAATTCATTCCAAAAGATCTACCTAGATTGCAAGCATGCTACATTTAACTTTCTAAAACCATTTTAAAAAAATCTCTCACAGTCAATAAGCTTTTGATGATAATCGATTTGTCAGACAAAAATATGCTTATCCTAATCCGCACACATACATAATCTCCAAACTGCTATCAGATTTATATCTTCATATTCATGTTAACTGTAGAAATACAAAGGCTTACCCTCTCGAAATTATATTTGGGGTCCCCAAAAACCTAGCAAGCATCGAATAACTGCTAAAATACATCGAATAACTGCAAAAATTATCACGCATTTTCAACATACCCAATTTCCAGTGCGGTGCATTCTTCATAAATTAAAGTTAAAACTAGCAAGCACGAATCAGAAATTGCTAGTCTCAACCAATAGAATTCTCTTCGTTTCACATTTTCTCACCAATATTACACACTAAATTATCAACCAATTCAGGAAAAAAATCACGAACACAAACTACAAAATAGATAAATAAATGAAGGGATAAATAACAAAAATCAGTTACCTTCTCTTTTCTTCTTCGTCTTTTTTGAGCTTCTGATGGTTCGCAACAACACTGGGACTGCGCGATTTAGGAGGAGGAGGAGAGGGCGACGAAGTGCTTCTGCTTCTGTGCCTTGTGCGGCGCCTCGGCGGTGACCGCGTTCTGCTTCTGCGGCGCCTGTGGCTAAGGGAATTTCACAGAAAAATTGCTCTTTTTCCCAAACCCAATTCTGAACTCGAAGTTCTGAAACGTTCCGAACCTGAACCTGTTCCCAACAGATTCCGAATTAAGAACCCGCAAATCGTTCAAATCCCAGTTCTGCTTCAACGAGATTGCCTTCAATACATCCTGATTTCAACAAATCAGGTAATTAAAAGTAAAAGATAATTAAAAGTAAAAAATAAATGAACAGAAAGGTGGGAGGGAGTGAGAGGGGGTAAGGTGAAATAGGAAAAGAAATAAAAGAAGAGGACTTATAAAGAAGCAAGAAGCAGGAAGGGAGTGGCGCGGGAGGGGTTAGGGGGTTAGGGTTTTGCAGCGAAGTAATGGAACAGCGGCAAAGGGGAGCATCCACGGTGAGTGAGGGCGAGGCACAATGAAGGAGGAGGAGTTAGGGCAGTGAGTGTCTCGTCGCGTTGGGGCTTTTGATGGAGGATTTAGGGCAGAGCACGAACAAGAACGGGTTAGGGCAGAGCACAATGAACCTTTTTCTCTAAGTGAACCGAGTCTTTAAACGAAGAAGGGGTTTTTTAATTTATCCCTATCTTTTTTTTTTTTTCCGAGGGAACCTTTTGGCTACGCTTTTAAAGCGTGCCAAAAGGCTTCTAAGAAATGGCTACGCTTTTCGAACGCCGCAATAACAAAACTCGGTTGCTACGCCTTAAAAGCGTGCCGGTTTCTCTCTACGGCTACGCTTTTTAAGCGTGGCAAATAAAAGCGTGGCCAAATCTTGCATCAATTGCCACTCTCATAAAAGCGTGGCCATTGACACTTTTCGCCACGCTTTTAAAGCGTAGCAAAAAAAACGTGGCCAAATCTTTATTTTATCGCCACCCTCATAAAAGCGTGGCCATAGACCACTTTTGGCTACGCTTTTAAAGCGTAGCAAAAAAAAAGCGTAGCCATAGACCTTTTTTCTTGTAGTGATAGATTTAGGATACTTACCATAAAAGTTTTTTGTATACACTATGATTTAATCTGTGAGTTTTTCTTTTTCAAAGAAAATGAGAGTTCTTCGTTTGTTTATTTTTTTTTATATTATTATATATAGATTCATTCTTTTGACAAATTTATTATTTTTTTTGCATGGATTGAATTATAATTATTGATTTTAGTTTTAAGAGATTAAGAATTTTGTTGGCACATGAATTTGTTTCAGAGTTATAATTATGTTTTTTTTTTAAGGTTTAAAAAGACACCATTAATATAAAAATTTATTGATATAATGCAAAAAATTTTGTACCTTGCACGTATAAATGACAATTTAATATCTATGATAGTCAAATAATAGTTAAAGAGAAAAATATTGAAAACCAATGATTTTAGTATACAAAATGTGCAATGGGATTAAAAAAAATATTTTAAAAATTAAAAATCAGATTTACTTGTACACCATGTCCATATATATGGGATAGCTTTGGAGGAAAACCTACTCTTATTTTATACAACTTATTATGAATCAACACTAAGTTACCATGATTATTGAGTACTCTCTAATATCTTCAAGTACATTTCTTTTAAGGGCTAAAGTATATATATTGCATATAATTTTTTAAGAAAAGTGAAAACTAACCTACATGTAGCCCAGCCACATCACATGCATGCACTTTGATTTGTCCATTTACAATGCCCCTCAACAACTTCTAATGATAGTACACTTTGAATTCATTTATGACACATCAGTCTCCAAAACCATAATATTATTATTCATGAAGAAGAAATTAAATATGACTAGAATACAAGAATCGGAAAGCAAAGATTCAACCATTTGCGGTAGTGCAAATGGAACCATAAAGGCAGCAAAAAGCAGATATTTCAGTTGTTTTTTGTTCATCTTCTACTTCATCATCATATACAATCCATTGCAAATTCAGCTGAGCCTTCCAGGTGGATTCAACCATACTCAAAAAAATCAAACATGTATATATAATCTAATTGAAGATAAAATAGAGGAAAAAAAGGACATGGCCTAATTAAAGTTTCTTTCAACAATATTACTCCTTGTGTGGAAGGATAGTTCTTATAAAATTATGAACTTAGCCTCATTATTGTAATAATACAGCCTATACATGAGAGAAAAATGGACTACTCGATCCTGGTTTATTAGACTTTTATTTGGTATATAACTATATATAAAAATAAAAGTGTTTATAAGTTTCATAAGAATGATACATAATTTTTATTCATTGACCTAACTATAAATTAGGTCAATAATATTCAAATCATGTTTAGACGAATATGTAAATTACACAATAAAACTATGTAATTAAGTTTTTTTTTTTAACTAAGTCCAACCAAATTTCTTTAGTATATATATAAATTTTTTAACGACGTTTTTTTATTCAAAAAATTTAAACACAAAAATTTTGTATCTAACACATAAATTTTTGAAGAATCACATGTTCAAAATATTAACACTCAACTAATAAAATACACACAGTACATAAATTTTAATATATAACATAAAAATTTTAATGTATAATATAAAAATTTTGGTATCCAATACATAAAAATTTTTCAGAACCACATACCTAGAACATTGACTCATCCAACTAAAAAAATACAGTTGCAAGCAAAACTTTATGTGCTATGTGCAAACATTTTCATACTATATAAGATAAATTTGTGTTATAGATATTGCGATAACCTTTATCGGTAGTTTTACTATCGGATTTTGCAACGATTAGCGTGGCAGTTTTCTCAAGCTGTTAGATTTACTGTCGAATTGAATAATCTATCGAAAAATTCGACGGTAACAAATGACGTGAATTCAAATTAAAATGACGCGCATTTTATCGTTGAATTTTGTGTTAAAGAAATTTGCCTAGTGAAACCTTTTCGAAACTCTTGTTTATTGAAAAATTGTGGGATAATAAGGGAATGCACATTACAATTATTAGAATTTCATGTTTACCTGAATATTTGTTTGTTTTAATATATGCTTGCAATTGTTAAAATTGTAAAAACTAAGAAAATCTTTAGTGTAGGTCTCTGAATTAAAGAAAAATTCTGCCAAATTTTTGTTAAAATTGTTTAAAGACATGGTAGGTTTGTAAAAGATGTGTTGGTTGTTTGTTTTACTATATGCTTGTAATTGTTTAAACTATAAAAACAGAATTTTTTTGATGGAGGTCTTTGAATTAAGGAGAAATTCTAACGAATTTTCGTTAAAATTATTTAAAGACATGTTTGTCTTATAAAAATTGAAAATTACATTTGGTGTAGGTCGCTGATTATAGCCGAAACTTTGTTGAAATTTCTAAAAAACTTAATAATTAAGTTGTAGTGTTGGTTAAACTCTAGGTTGTTTGTGGCAAATTGATTCTTAATCATCATTTGTGGATGTACGAGATGGATAATAGGCAATAGGAAAGAATAAAACTTGAGTTTTTTGAGGGGTTGATCAGTTTGTTGCGTATGTGTTTAACATAGAAATTAATAGGTCTCAAAGGGTATCTAGGTGTCCATGTTATAAATATCGACTGATTAAGTAGTTAGGAGTTTCGAATATAGCCCTGCACCTTTATCATAATGGGTTTAAGGATGGATATTGAGTGTAGACTATATAAACACGAAAAAATTGATGAGCAAGTAATCAATCAGTTTGCACCTATTGCCAATAATAGTGAGGGTTGGTCAAGGAGAATTAACTTGATTAGAAAAGTAAATATGGAAGACATAAATTGAGAAAGTAACCATGAGAGATACAATAAGACGGTCTTTGATGCAGTTGGAATTCAAGCTACAAAAAGTGTCGAAGAAGATCCTAATAACCCGGATGTAGCTAAATTTTATCACCTTTAGGGCTTCTTTCACCTCGGCTATCAGCCCTGCAGATCCGTAGGACGTAGATTTGTGTGAGCAGATCCATATATAACCTGACCCAAAGCCTGCAGGATCATGGTCACCAGCGGTCACTAGCTCCATTAGTTGAGGAGAGGTACAATGAGTTCCTTGCATGTATGACGGAAAAGGATGCTCAAGATGAGGAGACAGAGCTCTTGAGACAAGAGCTCAGACAGGAGTTGGAGCAGATACAATGCATATGACAGTAGATGGCTACCTACTATCAGCAAGTGTGCGTGGGGACAGTGGTGCATGAGGCAACTCCTCCTCATCTGCACTTGTGCCTGCAAACACCGACACTCACAGTACTGCCGAATTAGGACCAGCAGTGAGATCATCAGGAGGAGGAAGACGACGATGATTATGACGACTCATAAATTTTATGGTTTTCTTTTGTGTAATTTGACGTTAATATCATTTATTTTATTGACAAGATTACTTTATTATGTTTTTGACCGTTGTTATTTCAGATTATATCGTAGTTTTTTATTTTTAATTATTATAATATTATTTAGTTTTCATCAGGTTATAGTTATGATAATTATAGTTAAAAAATATTAAATAAAAATTATTTTTAAAACATAATATTACGTAGAATTTTGTATGGAATAAATCTAACGATATCATTTAGTTTTTTTTATTTACTTTATTAAATAATATGATTCCAACCATAATCAGAGCGCTAAAAAATTAAAATGGCGCCAAAATTATAGTCAGATTATTTTTTTCGATGATAATCACAAATTAAAATATCTATTTTAGAAGTAATTATTGTTATAAAATTTTAACAGTAATTAACATCATATTTCTAAAATCCACCTGTTACCAATGACATTTATACCATTAGATTTATTCTAATAATAATATTATTATTATCGGATTTTTTTAAGAATTTTATCGATAAATTTGACGGTTTATATGTCTGTATTTTTTAATAAATTTTTGTGTCATAAAAGCTTAAAAAAGTAGAAGCAATAATGTATAGATGCATTTTTTTTATTAAACTTATGACAACTTGATTAAAAAAAATACTTGTACAAATATTCATCACTAAAAATTAAAATAAGTTAATTAATTAAATGCGTAACCCTCACTTTAATTTAATTAATCACTTTCAGAAGACATAAGCTAGTAGCCATCTGATGTATATGTATCTCACGTAAAAAAGACTAATAATAATATCCATTTAATTAATAATTATGTTACACTAATATAAAAAAACATGTCATTTAATTAATTATATGTATAAGAATTATGTTATGTGTATATTAAAATTAGTTATTAAAGTTAATTATCAGTATAAAATATATATTAGAATATAAATATATATTAAAAATAAATTAAACTACATATATATTTATATATAAATATATTAGTGGCTAATTTTAGTGACTGATTTTAACGTACAAATAGTATTTTTATATATATAAAATATATGTTAAAACTTAAAAGATAAAATATACGCTGAATATAAATTAAATAATATATATAATATTTATATATAAATATATTATGGCTGAATTAGTAACCGATTTTATTGTGGGTACAATGCCAATAAGTCAATAACTAAGCAATCGAATTGGGCTTCCATTTTTTATTGATAAAAAATTATTATTAGTTCGTTCAATGCCAATTACACTGCTTTATATAGGGGAAAAAATACAGTAAGGGCATAGTACAAACTGCACATTGGTTGATTCTGAGAATCTTTAACAGTATTTATTAATTTGAGTCTAATAACTAGCTATGGCCTTAGTTACTTCACATTTTTTGGCGATAACGTAACAATAATATATGAAAATTTATTACAGCAACATCATATATACGTTTTAATTATTCTTATAACTTTTAAATGAAAATATGTGCACCGTGGAACACATGCTTGATGCTTTGATTATTCTACTTTCAATACTCCTCTCATATCTTTTATTTATCTTTCTTTCTCATTTCCATTTTTACATAATACTTTATTAATTTACGAAATCCAAAATGAATATTTTTTTGAAGATATTATTATAAATAAAAGGCAAGGGTTTGAGTGTAAATTAAAGTCCTAAGAAATAAAGAAATAAAGCATCTAAGAATTATGCACGAAAGGTTGTGATTACCCGCTCCACAATAATCATAATAATCCCCACCACATATCACATGGAACAGAATAAAGAATATATAATATTATTATATTATCTCTTAGCTTTCTACACCCTTTTGCAATTGGTAGGTAATGCTATAATAATAAAGCGTTTCATCCAAAATAATTAGAGAGTTATCTTCTTTTTCTTTTATATAGTATAATAATGTAATCAAAGAAAAGAAACTAGAAAGTTAAAAAGACTAAGAAAGATCATCTAATATACATTTGTTAGGGAAAATATAGCTTTCTATTTCATTAAATTCAATATGTTCGAAGTAGAAGATTTGCAAATAAAAAAAAAAGCTTTAATTTAACATATTTGTCAATTCATAGTGTGTTATATAAAGGAAGCATAATCATTCTGTCTTCCACTCTTGTCTACCCTCTAGAATGATAACATAGGTGTGTTTTAATTAAACCATAGGCTTTGTTCTAATTTATATGTTATCTTTGATCTTTTTTATGTCACAAGTCACAACAGTACTGTTGCCATAAAGCCCACACTTTCGACAATGAATTGAAGCCAATTACTTCTAATTCACCATCACTACTTATTAATGGATTACCACAATAATGTTAGGGCGACAAAAAATAATAGACCCAAAAAGCTTAAATTTATTATATTTAGTTGTATTTATTTATTACATGGTGTATTAAATAAAATCCAAAATAATAATTTTTTAACAGTTTTTTATTAAAATTTTATAATTATCAAACATTTTTTAATTGATTAATTGACTAATTTTGGCACGGCATATAAATAAGGGGAGTAGATCCTTTCCAGTGAAAAAAAGATCCTTTCCAGTGAAAAAAAACTGGATGGTGTGAAGTGTTTAATCAACTATTCATTACTCTCTCTCTTATTTATTTATGGTCCCACTTATAGAATCAAAAATGAGAGATCACTAGATTCTGTTAAGTGTTAAAAAAACTGAAGAAAATCCATTTCCATAAATAGGACCTAGTTGTAAAATTGCACATTCAAGGGTCTTAACCATACCTAATTAAATTAATTACAACAACTAAGGAACATTGAAGATGCATGTGAAACTCCATTAATTGCTTTGTCCTTTGTTGACAACAGAATGATAAATATATATTCTATGGCTACCCTTTGCTCATAGTCATGTTCAGCATTTACGAATGAACATATATATACAACAGTGTTGATGATTGAAGCACCCTATTTTTCTTTAAAAAATTATGATAATGATTAGCATTATATTCCAAGACAAAAACATTTCCCGAGTTAAATATTGAAGATGAAGATTAATATAGAAAAGGACATTGTACATCAACAATATTACTAATGCTGAATATACAACATAATTGTATGTACTATGTAGCAAACAAAATACGAGAAAAGCATCTATTCATACCCTAATCGAATACTAAGGCTCAAGTCAAAAATAAAGGCTTAACCTAAAAGATTGTCTCCCACTCGACACCGACTTTTCTTCTAGAAGTCAGATCTAACCACGACTTGGCATAAAAAAGTCGGGAGTAAAGAGTAGCTGACAGATAACACCAATTTAAATGAGTAACTGCCCTCTAAAATCTCTCACTCACTTCTAGGAGCCATATCTCAACTTTCCTAAAATAAAGAGATAGTTATCCTCCTTAAAAGGTGGAGCTACTCTAACGGTGGTTATTGGATCACCATTATAAATACACTGACACCCTTAGGTATCTCTAAGTGCCAATACTCTCTAAAACTTGCTTAGACCTTTGCTGACTTAGGCATCGGAGTGTCTTTGCAGGTATCACCCCCATTCTCTCTCGCACACAAGTCGGAAAGAGGCTTCCAAGCGTGAACTTGCTCGAAGGCTTCCTCCATTAGACGATTGGGCCAACCTATCGAGTCCAGCCCATTAATCTCTGATTACCAGGCTTCCTCCATTAGACAATTAGGCCAACCTATCGAGTCTAACCCATTAATCTCCGGTTACCCAACGTAACAGCATCTAATATATAGGTAAATCTAAATTTCATAAATAATGAGTTTAATAATATATTATTCTACGTGAGTGCAACACACATGGCAGATCATATAATTGATGAAAGAACACATTATTTTCTGATTTGATTATACGAATTAAAAATAGTGATGAAGATATAGGTGAATTATGCCCTATTTAAATAACATAACGAGATCCATAGCAGCGAAGAACATAATTATATAAACATTTTTCACTTTTTATCTTCATTATTCTTTCAAAGCATGCATATTTTGTTTTAGCATCTCTTGTATCTCCGCTGTCTTATAAAAAAGACAATAATTAAATACTACCTAAAATAAGATATTGCCATATCAAACATGGTGACAATGCAAGGTTTCAACATGAAGCAAGAACATATAATTATATACGGTGCACATTCACGTTCTCCTTAGAATAGGGGGTGCCCCATGTGATAACCATATGATCAAATTCATTTTTGTCATTTTGTTTGGCACTACATATACTACAAATAAAGAATAGTGTAGTATCATATTAGTCTTTGATTATCTATGTCTATCTCACACGTGTGACCCTCTCATTTCTATCCTTTCTCATCTCTTCTGCAATATAATCAAGCTGCCTCCTTCCTTTCATGCAACCATGGGTCTTATTGAACTTCATATGATTATATTTGTAGCTAAGGACACACTAGTACTAGTTTTATGTATGAAAAATGTTAGTTTTTATTATTTTTCTTTTATATTTAAATTAGTCAATTTTTCACCTTTTATACTAAAAGTATTGATTTCTTAATTATTTTAGAATTTAATTTTAATGTACTATTAGTATAAATTAAAATATTTTATACAATTATCTAATTATTATTTATACAATTAATATAAAAGAGTTATATATTTTGCCAGGCAGTATTATGTAATTAGATGTGTATTAAAATTAATTTTTTTCTTATGTATTATAATCGATCAGGTTTTAATGATAATTGATCAACTAAGATATGGATATATTGCTTTTAAAAATAAAAAATTATTAAATACCGTTTAGAAAATACCAAAAATATACTAAAATGATAGAAATACATAATAAAATAAAATAATTAAATACCGTTTAAAAATGATGGAAAACATTGTCTTTCTATAAAATTATTAGTTAAAAACTATTAGATAATTTAATATATCTAACTAAATGATTATGATACGAAAATACAAAAATTAATTATCAAAATCAATTATTAATATAAAATATATATTAAAATATAAATACATGTTAAAAATAAATTAAACTATACATATATTTATATATAAATATATTAGTAACTATTAATGTACAAATAACATTTTTATTAATTAATTTATTATTTAATAATTTTTAACTATCAAATTCGCATAAAAACAAGTATATATACATGATGAGTATGCATCTTAAAAATTACCAAATGTATAGAACCTCTATAATTTCTTCATTCATATTTGAATTAAGTCAATTGTATGGTATCTGTTACTTAGTGTTTAATTTATTTTTTATAATAAATTTTAAATATTTAAAAATTATTTATTTTTAATTCTTTTTAATAAATTAAAGATATTTTTTAAGCACTATAGCAATCCCTCTTGAATTATTATCACCAATCAATCTTTTAACTTTTTTTTTTCTACATTACACCTAACATTTTTCCATGGATATAAAAACCAAATCTGAACAATGAAATGATATGCACCTCTTCCCACTCCCACTCAGGTCACTCTCTCGTCAAACACAAACAACATAACATAACATGACGTGTCCAGCCTCGCCGGAATTCGATCTCGACAACCTCAAAGCACTCAAAATTCTAGGCAGAGGCGCCATGGGCACCGTCTTCCTCGTCCAACACACAACCACCGCCACCTATCTTGCTCTCAAGGTGGTCGACAAGTCCTCCGTTGACGCAAAGCCAGACTCCGACCGCCGTGCCCGCTGGGAAACCCAAGTGCTGTCCCGCCTCTCCCACCCCTTCCTCCCTTCGCTCCTCGGCACCTTCGAAACAGACCACTTGCTTGGCTGGGGCGTCCCTTACTGCCCCGGCGGCGACCTCAACGTCCTCCGCCACCGCCAAGTGGACCGCGTCTTCTCCCCCGCCGTCATCCGCTTCTACGTGGCCGAGATCCTCTGCGCTCTCGACCACCTCCACTCCATCGGCATCGCCTACCGCGACCTCAAACCTGAAAACGTCCTCATCCAACAAACCGGCCACGTCACCCTAACTGATTTCGACCTCTCACGCAACCTCACTCTTCCCAAACCGAAAACGGTTACAATAACAAATCTCATAACTGATCCCAAGGCCTCTAACAGAAAACATGACACGTGTCACCACCAGAGCCAAAAAGGACTGAAGAAGCCTAAGTCCGCGCGAGTCAGTCCTGTTAGTCGCCGCAGGCCGAGTTTTTCCGCCGGAGAAAGGTCGAACTCCTTCGTCGGTACGGAGGAGTACGTGGCTCCGGAGGTGGTTCACGGGGATGGTCACGAGTTCGCCGTTGATTGGTGGGCCCTAGGGGTGCTGACGTACGAGATGCTGTACGGAAGGACGCCGTTTAAGGGGAAGAACAGAAAGGAGACGTTTCGGAACGTGTTGATGAAGAAGCCTGAGTTCATCGGGAAGCAGACGGTGTTGACGGATTTGATCTCGCGGTTGCTGGAGAAGGAACCTTCTAGAAGGTTGGGTTCCGTACGTGGAGCCGATGAGATCAAAGACCATGAGTTTTTCAGAGGTCTCAAGTGGGACCTCCTGACGGCGGAGGTGGTCATGAGGCCGCCGTTTATTCCATCCAGAGATGATGAAGCCCACTTCACGGAGAAACTGACTGGTGGCGGTGCCGCTGGCGGAGTGGACGTAAGGGATTACTTCCAGAGGTTGAAGGCTCCGCAGTCGCCTTCTTGCGAGCTTCACCGGAAGAATGTTTCGTGGGGAGAATTCTGATTTCTGAGTGGTGGTGGCGCGTCATAGATAGGGGTAGTTAATAGTTATTCTTTTTTAAATCTGTAAATCTCAAATCTCTGTATATAGAAAATAACGTAACGGGGGAAACGTGAAAAACGGCGTTACAATGCAAAATTATGACCCATAGAAAAAATATAGATAGATAATGAAAATATTAAACAATGTGAACAATTGATATATCAGATGTTCAATTTATTAGGTGTGTGGATGGTTATCCTAATATTAAAATTTAGGTAAATAATTTGGGAGGTAGATAATCTGTTTTTATTTTATTAGACCAATTTTAGAATTTATTGTTCACATTGTTCACAAAAACAATTGTCTACTTAACAAAGTATATAGTAATTAAGTAGTATACAGTATATAATGCAATTAGAGTTATATAATATTAATTAATTCAATTTTCTTCGTCATGTACATAGAGACAATTTGGAAATGTTGTCTCTTTTATGGTATAAGATTAATATCAACGAATCAAATCTTATTATCATGCATGATATGGTTAATTAACAAGTGCAAATTAAACAATTTGAACTTCAAGTACGTTCTATACAGATTAACCCCAATTTAAGAAACTGATATGATGACAAAATAGGTTTGATCTTCATTTATAAAGTCGGGTTGTTATTAATATATATGGAATAGAATTTTAAGACAACTGGAAAAAGCATACACTATATATTAAAGGACTAAAGGCATCTCTCTTTTCTTCTTCTTTTCAAAGTAGGCATCTCTCTTTTCAGAAGAAAGTATTATTATCAGGATCCACTTATTTTAATTCTAAAAGCATGTGCTCAAGCATGTTCTCTCTAGAAGCTTATGATGTGCAATAATCCCTCTTCTTAAGGTGCTTCTATCTTTATGTTAAGTTGGTTGATTAACATACTTATCAAAATAATAATGAACATATTATATGGCAGCTGGTGTAACATTAAAAATTGAGAGATAGATTTGTAGTATCATTTCAATTCAAGCAGAGAGCCAATTATGGAGAAATCAAGGTTGAGTTCGTGGATTATTATTGTCCTCTCTTATTTATACACGGTTTTTATATATTTTGAGGGGAAAAAACAAAAAAATAATCGGAGGAAACGTGCAGTTATGATAAGAGGACAAATTACTACAAAATTGCGAAAATAAAAAAAAAGTGGTACGGTGGTATAGAAAATAAAAAATCTCAATCATTCATTATTTTTTTTTGTCAAAGTGTGGAATTTTCTTTATTTGAATGTATGAAAAAATATGTGGAGTCTTAGTTGTGGTGCTAACTGCTAAGGTAGTGACAAATGCTATATATAGTGTCACCTTCACTCCCTTGTCTATTATGCGGAGATTAAGGTCTTCAGTGGAAAATTGAAAGCAATTATATTACATCACAAATTTCGTCATATTATAAAATATATATTAAAAATATATAAATATATGATAATTATCTTTTAATATACAGGTAATAATATTTTTGAATTGCAAGAGACAACAACGTGAACGAGTATTCTTTGTGTCGGCCAATTTGATTTTAGCGTTTGATGATATGAGGTGTAATTAATTAGTACATGAAGAAAAATAGACCACTTGTATAAGGATTAATAAGGACCTTCTCTAAAGTAATTAATTGTTTCACGTAGCTGTTTGTCTTCTTCCAATTGATGCCTCAATCAAGCTATAAAGATTTATTGTACGTATTCGGTTGCACAATGGATTTTCACTTTCACTTAATAGCAATAAGCACATGCATGCTCCTTCATGTGTTTTATTTTGGATTGAATAGCAACAATAATAACAAGACATGCCTCCTGGTGTGGCCCTTAGTGCCTTTATGACATTTCCCTACTTAACCAATGTCGCTTTTAAACTCATGTGCAGTTATTTTCATATAAATTTGACGGTCGATAACAGTTAGAAGTTAAATTAGTTAAATTTATTAAATTATTTAATAATTTTTTATTACTAATTTTATAAAAAAATAACTGCAAATAAATTTTCAGCTTATTAAATTGTTTTCATTCTCATATCTTCTTTTCTACTGTCTCCGATCTCTATTGTCACACCTAAATAGTTTTATTGTGTCTTTATTTGGAATACTATTAAGGTTGCACATAATAGTGTAATACATACATACACGTCTTTCGTTTAATTTAAAATTTTCCACTAACAAATTCTTATCCTTCAATAGTGACAGTTATTGTCTTATTCCAAGTTTGGGCTTTAATCTAATTCCTTTAATTTTGAGTGTGTAAAGTGTAAGTTGCCGAAAGATATAGGTGTAATTATGACAAGGAAGAATTTAGTCCAAGCTTTATATAAGAAACACTACCTTTAAGCATTGGATTATACATAAGTAATTTCTCATATAAGTTTATGCCTTTTAGGCTTTTACCGTCAAAGCGAGGAAACGCAAATCAAACTATGATTGGTCCAAATAAAAGTGATATTATTATTGGACCTCGATGCATTATATTCATCGCACGGCCACATCCTATCATGAGTTTTGTGCTGCTTTTTTTGACCATACGTTTGAGAATAGAGACATTCCATTACAGAATCGGTACTTGCATTAATAATTCGAGTGGCATCTTTCTCAACAATCAAGAACGCACCCTACCCTAAGTACACATTTTGGATAATAATCCACACTAAAACTTAATTATTTGTATAAAATATATATTAAAATAAATTAATTAATATATATTTATATATAAATAAATAATAACTAATTTGATGAGTAATTTTTAATACGTATGTAATATTTTTTAATTCACGATAATCTATTAGCTACATGCCGGAAAGACCGTAAACTATATCAGTGATCTCTTATTGGGCTTATAAATTTGGATTTACGCAAAAAGAAATCTTAGTTTGGGCCATGATCCATCTTCATTTCTGTCTCCTATGTTCTATGGGCTTTGGGACTTGGGCCATGTGTTTGGAAGCTCTTAGAGACAAAATGGTTTAGAGACCAGTTAAATTATACCAATTTTGGCTAATAATAAACTCCATTTTTTTTTACCAAAGATATGAGACTCGAACCCGTAACCTCTTAATTGAGTATGAGGAGACTATGTCATTTGAGCTATTACTCATTGGCTTTAAAAATTTGGAAAGATAGGAGACTTGAATCCGCAACCTCTTAATTGAATATGTGGAGTCTATGTCATTTGAGCTATTACTCATTGGCGGCTAATAATAAACTCTTAAACGAAGCTAAGACCTGCGATGGATATATCTTCGAAGGATTTGGATCCTCTAAATTTTGAATTTCACTTTAGAGAGGATCCAAATCCATCCTCCAAAACTAAAATAAATTACCGCTAAAAGACTAAACAGATAAAAATCTTTGACAAAAGAAAAAATATGATAAAAATAATAAAATATATATCTTTTTATAAATAACAAATAATTTATATACTTGATCTTGGGGGTATTATAGGAATCTAGACTAACAAGTAACATCACATGTGGAGCTTTGACCTTCCAACGTAGTTATAACATAAACATCTACATTGAATATTTACATACAAACACTAAAGCTTACATATATAATTACATACAAACACTAAAGCTTACATATATAAACATTACATGAATGACAGGATATGAGTTGGGGTAGTATTTTTTTTCCCTTATAATCTACTCTATGATCATGAAATCGAAAGCTTCCCCGGACAAAAAGAACTTACCTTGTGAGGCAACCATTTTGCACTTTATCCTAATTCCTATAACTCTCCGAATCTGTAGAAACAAGACAAGCAAGGGTATCCATCGAAACACGGATAGCTACAACAAGCAAGAAACAACATATGCTTTCTCATTCAGCATAACTAATAATAAACACTAACCAATTTAGTTTTAGATGATGCTTCAATCCAAACATAGCTTTCTAAAGCAGATTCCTAGCATCTACTCACTCACATGCATGCCAATGCCATCATCACCTTCTCAAAACACCATATACATCCTCCATGTCCTCTCTCAACTCTATACTATAATACATTTATCTTTCCAAAAAACAAAAAAAACAACAAGTGTTGACTTTTTTGAGTGTTTTATTAAATTGATTTCTTATGTCTTCTTTCGGGTGGTGTAAGCAAGCTGTTGTTATTCGCTTTAGAAAAGTCTAGGGGACAACAACTTTTGTATTTTCTGGCCAGCACTTAACCATTAAAACAAAAGTGAGTAATTTCCTACTATTAGATGTAATCTCACACCATTAAAAACACTATTGATGACCAATTGATAATTATAAAACACCAAAATTACTGGCCCTAACATTCCTCGTTGGCTTTTTCCCAAGATTCTTCCGCATGCTGCTGTAAGTTGCACACTTGCACTTGAGTAAGAAATATTCACACTTTAATTTAAGGTCCTTTTTTTTTACCCAACCAGCTCTGGCAATTACATATATATCCCAAACTGTAACCTTGCTTTTTAAGCTTTTAGACTTAGAATTTAGAAAGACTTTCTATGTTGGTTGTTTAGTTTTTAAATGTGACTACTTCCAATGGCTGCAAACTCAAAGCTACAATTTTTTTTAACTGTATATATCAGTAGTACATAGCCACTCACATGTCTCTCTTAAGCTCTGTACTCTCTGCTCTTATTTCTCTCTAGTTTCACTTGGGAAAACCAAAAGCAACATTTTTTTTTCTCTGTTTTTCTACTAGTTGAACTTCAACTCATGCATGATAATGGTTTTGGGGAGCTTAAAATTGTTTAGTTGAATTATTGAGGAGGAAGATGGGTTTTGTGTTAGTGTTAGTTAGCATGGTTTTGGTGTTGGGTTGTGGTGATGGTGAGGGTAAAGAGTGCACAAACCAGCCTACACAATCACACACATTTCGTTACCATTTGTTAACATCTAAAAACCAAACACGGAAACAAGAGGTAATGTCACATTCGCGCTATCATTTGACTCCAATAAGGAACATGTCCTTGAATGAGGAACAAGAAGAAGAAGAAGAAGGGCAAGATGATGATTGGACAATGCTGTATGGGAGAATGAAGATGAAGAAGGAACCAGAGGGTTTACTGAAAGAAGTTTCGTTGCATGATGTGAGGTTGCATGGAGGTTCAATCCATGGTCAAGCACAGAACACAAACTTGAAGTATCTGTTAATGTTGGATGTTGACAGGTTGATTTGGAGCTTCAGGAAGACTTGTGGTCTCCCTACTCCTGGAACACCATATGGAGGCTGGGAAGATCCAACCATAGAAGTCCGGGGTCATTTTGTTGGTTAGTCTTTCCTATTTCGAACAACAAAAATGCTACGTGAACACCAAAATCAGCCACCGTGTATTTGTGGATGCGGGTTACTGATTTGGTGGGTGATTTTTTGTGTACAAGTATTTCATTTCATTTAATTGATGGTGTGTGGAAGCATTTTTGTTCAGGGCATTATTTGAGTGCATCAGCTCTAATGTGGGCTAGCACACACAATGAAGAATTGAAGAAGAAAATGTCAGCACTTGTTGCAAATCTCTCTATCTGTCAGCAGAAGATTGGGACAGGATACCTTTCTGCATTTCCATCTGAGTTCTTTGATCGTTTTGAAGCAATTCAATATGTTTGGGCTCCCTATTATACCATTCACAAGGTACTATAACTACTACAACAACCATGTGTGACTTTGACATGATGAAAATTGGAGTAATAACTTATGCAGATCATGGCTGGCCTTTTGGATCAACATTCCATAGCTGAGAACCCTCAAGCTCTGAAAATGGTGACATGGATGGTTGATTATTTTTACAAGAGAGTGAGGAATGTGATAAGAAAGTACAGCATAGATTGGCATTATCAAACCCTGAATGAGGAAACTGGAGGAATGAATGATGTCCTTTACAGACTATATTCCATCACAGTATAGCTTAAATTAATACTCAATCTGCTTTCTTTAACAATCTGTTAGTAATGGTGTATATACTTAGAATTGTGAATACTTCAATGTATGCAGGGAGATCCAAAGCATCTATTACTTGCTCATCTTTTTGACAAGCCATGCTTTTTGGGGTTGCTTGCTGTAAAGGTAAGGGGTTAAAATGTTAAATTGATTCTTTTACTATATTATATGAAGTATGAACCAATTATCAACAATACTAGATATTTAAGGGACTAATGGTTCTAGAATTATGTTTTTTCATATATGTAGGCTAATGATATAGCTCAATTTCATGCTAATACACATATCCCAGTTGTTGTTGGATCTCAAATGCGATATGAAGTCACCGGTGATCCGCTTTATAAGGTGAATTGCTTTCTGTCTGTCTGTATGTTCATTACATTGTTGATTTAAATTCCAAAGGCTTGATATTTATATATTTGTGTTTTATTTGGTGTTAGGAAATTGGAACATTCTTTATGGATATTGTTAACTCTTCACACAGCTATGCAACTGGAGGAACATCAGTGAATGAGTTATGGTATCATTGCTTTCAAAATAACTCCATATATGCTACAAAGTTTTTTGTTTCTACTTTGATACTTTTTCTGCATAGGTCTGATCCAAATAGAATGATAGAGACCCTAAAAGAAACAAACAATGAAGAATCATGCACAACTTATAACATGTTGAAGGTACACTATTCAATCATGCATCAGTTTCTTGAAAATGTGAACCTCAAAATGTAACACTTGATATTAGTAATGTTGGTGAATGTCAGGTTTCGCGCAACCTGTTTAGATGGACTAAGGAGATATCATATGCTGATTATTATGAACGTGCATTGACAAATGGAGTATTAAGCATTCAAAGAGGAACAGAACCTGGAGTTATGTTATACTATCTTCCACAAGGTCCTGGGGCCTCCAAGGCTATATCAAAATTCGGTTGGGGAACTCAGTTTAACTCTTTCTGGTGCTGCTATGGAACCGGTGCGCGCATATATACATATATACATGCTTTGTTTGTTCTATCATATCTTACAAATAGTTGAGTATAACAAACTAGGCTATGTCATGTTTCAATAGGAATTGAATCATTCTCAAAGCTTGGAGATTCCATCTACTTTGAAGAGGAAGGGAAAAATCCTAGTCTCTACATCATTCAATACATATCAAGCTCATTAAACTGGAAATCTGCTCAAATCATGCTTAACCAGACAGTTGTTCCTCCATCTTCAATGGATTCTTTTCTCAGAATCTCACTCACTTTTTCTCCTACTAAGGTTGTCTTATTTTTATGCTGCAGATACATACAATCAAGCCATTAAGATTCTCCAAATTTCTCTTCTTATTTCATTATTCTTCTTCTAATGCCTATGTTGCAGAAAACTAGTAGTACTTCATCTACTCTTAACCTTCGGTTACCAACTTGGACACATATCCATGGTGCTAAACTCACATTAAATTCTGATACTTTACCTTTGCCTTCTCCAGGTGTGGATAATCTACCTTGTGCTTATGTCTTATGCATAGTAAAAAAAATGAATAAATATATAACAAATAACAATAAAATTTAATTTTAATGCACTGCCTGTAACCGATTGTGCAGGAAACTTTGTGTCAATCACGCGGAAATGGAGTGGTAGTGACAAGTTGACCCTTCAATTTCCCATTCCCCTAAGAACAGAGGCCATCAAAGGTACCTTCACAAAGTTATTATTCGTTTCCATCTCTAAAATTTATCAAATTATTCTTATGTCACAGTGTGAATGTTACTGATGGTGATACCTTGTGTATTGTATTGAATTAAATTCAGATGACAGGCCTGAATATGCCTCCATTAGAGCAATTCTCTATGGTCCCTACCTTCTTGCTGGACATAGCACTGCTGATTGGGACATTAAAACTGCTTCCAATGCTTCTATTACAGATTGGATTACTCCAATTCCAGCCATTTACAATACTCAGTTATTTTCATTCTACCAACACTTTTCAGGATCATCTTTTATCTTAACAAGTTTAAAAAATTCACTGACAATGAAAAAATCACCAAAGCCTGGGACTAGTTTGGCTCTTCATGCAACCTTTAGAATCATTAATATCCAAGCAAAACATTCCTCAAGGATTTCAACTACACTGAGAGATTTTATTGGCAAATCAGTGATGTTAGAACCGTTTGATCTTCCTGGAACACAAGTAGGTTCTGTTTTTGTTCTGGTATCAGGATTGGATGGAAGAAATGAAAGCATATCCTTAGAATCCAAAAGCCATAAAGGGTGCTTTGTGCATAGTGGCATGAGTTCTGGTAAAGAAGTAAAAATAAGATGCAAGTCTAATTCTGATGCTGATGCTTCTAGTTTCAACAAAGATGCAAGCTTTATTGCTAGAAGAGGACTCAGAAAATATGATCCTATAAGCTTTGTGGCTAAGGGAGCAAATAGGAATTTTCTACTGGAGCCATTATTGGCCTTCAGAGATGAGCATTATACTGTTTATTTCAACATTCAAGAGTGAAATAAAAGGGTGTAACTTTGTTCAAGTATCAAACAAAATAATAGTTGGTGCTTTGTCTTCAATTGAAGAGCTAATAAATGCAGAGTGAATCTGTGAATAGTATGTATCTGATCTGCTGCAGTTAGTAACACATGAATTCCTGACATAGGTAGAGAAAATAATTGAATATACTTTGATGATTGAATCATTAATCATTGCAACTTTGTTACACAATGAATCTACATCAATCATTTCATGGTAGCCCATATTGGCTTATCTACCACCCCTTTGGTTCACCTTTATCTGTGGTCTATCATCCATGGATTAATGTATAATAATAATGACATGAAAAAATGAAAAGCAAAAAGTGATTTAGCTTAAACATAACTGCATGCATTCATCACATGTAGGCACCGCCAACAAATATGTCACTCAATTCCTGTTATAGCTATGAAGAAAGAGCATGAATTGGATGAGTACATGTGAAAATGGAATTAATTTGAAGTAGTGATGAGAGTGATTAACCAAATCATATTTGGCACTTTGGTTTGGTCCATGTCACAAGCAAGTGGAAAAAGAATGAAACATTAGCCACTGAGAATTAATTAACAACACATGTTTCATTTCATTTCAGACAAACGTTACAAATTGATGACCTTTAATGCATCATCAACTATGTTTTTTTGGTGATTCTCTCACCCACGTGTGTTGTCTATCATCCCATTGCTCTTATCCACTCATTTGTTTACTTTTTCTAATATCTCAGATATTTATTATCGTCCTAGAAAGTTTTTCAGATTATTTAAATTTTTAAAAAGGTTTATTTATCTTGTATTTTAAGAATGTGGGTTAATATTATAAATTGAAAAAAAAATATTAAAAATATAAAAAATTTAAATTTTTAATACATTTATTTTGTATTTATTTTAAAAAAATTTAAAACTTTTCACTAATAATAATAATCTTATCATAGACACATATTAATTAAAGGAAAAGTCTAAGGACAGCAACTTTTGTGTTTTTTTGCCAGCACTTAACCATCAAAACAAAAGTGGATGATCTTCCACCATTAAATGTAATCTCACACCAATAAAAATACTATTGATGGCCAATTGATGGTTACAAAACACTAAAATTACTGGCCCCTAGCATTCCTCTTAATTAAATTCTTTTTGACTCAATTATTTTGTTATGTATAACTTTTTACTATTTAATATTTGATCTTTTTCATATATTTTTTCTTGATTCTATCTAAAGAGTATATAATAAAAAATTACATCTAAAATATAATTGAAAAAAAATTGAAAGAATCCGAAGAAAACAATCTCGCCAAGTCTCAGCTTCAATTTTAATGTTAATTGTAACTTTAACCCCTGCAATAAAAAATAGAAGAACAAAAAACAAAGTAAGTGATGAAACTGAAAGCAACGTATGATTTGATTCCGAGATAGGAGTAAGGTAGCTAGGAACAAAAAATATCCATTTTCTTTCACACATCAAGGTACGACCTCAAATAGCCAGTTATGGTGAGTATGCAAAAGTCATTAACACATAATGCATTAAGATCGTACACCAAGATGGTCCTCTAAAAAGTAGAAAACGATAAATGCACAATAAAAGGCAAAGGAGAAAGTGACTTGCAACTTTGGAACCACATTTTATTCAGGTAATCATCACTTTCAAAGCTTAAATTCGTTTTGGTCTGCATTCACATTCATGCAAAAATAAAGAACCAACGTGCATGGGTCATATCCAATTAAGCTTAGTACTTTATTCAGCGTACACAATTAATAACTAATAATAAACACATGTAATGTCTTCTTAAATTCCTATTACAAAATTACAAAAGCAACCATCATTAATTAAAATATTACAGTACCTTTTATGAGAGGGTGAGAGTTGTTTTAATTTAATTATATGGTAGAGCTAATAATACAAGTTACAACACAACATTAACATTAACATTAACATTAACAAGGCTTGTTGAGGGGCTTTCCGCAGAGGCAATCGTTGAACACAAACGACGACGCTTCGAGGTGATCGAACGGTGAGCCCGTCGGAATTGGGCCGCAGAGATGGTTGTGACTTAAATCCAAGTGGCCCACATAGGAAGCTGAAGTTATGGATTTCGGAATGGGCCCACTAAGCTTATTGTAAGACAAATCAAGAACGGTGAAGTAAGACCTAACACCGAAGGCGTCTGGGATTTTACCATCTAAGCTGTTACGACTTATGTTTAAGTCACTTATTCCAGAACTAAACAGGCTCACGGGTATGGCCCCCGAAAGCCTGTTCATATCCAAGTTTAATGTGGAGAGAACCGCCATTTTACCCAGCGATGAGGGTATGGGCCCGGAAATTAGGTTTCGTGATAGATCTAGATCCGCTAAGCGGTAAATTCGAGTGAGTGATTCAGGAATGGGCCCGCTGATCTGGTTTCCACTTAGTAAGGCCCGGCTAAGCATTTGAAGGTTTCCGAAGGCCCGTGGGATAGGCCCGGAGATCTTGTTGTTACGGAGGTCGAGATGCATGAGGCTTGTGACGTTCGTTAGCGACGGAGGGATCCAGCCGGAGATTGCGTTGTCGGCGACGTTGAGGACGGTGAGGCGGTGGAGTCTGCCAATGTCGGAGGGGATTGTGCCGGAGATTTGGTTTCCGATTAGGTCGACGATGCGGAGGAACGGTAAAGAGGTGATGCAGCGAGGAATCTCGCCGGAGATTCCCTTCCAGTCGGCGATGGTGATGCTGGAGAGACGCTTGAGCTTGCAGATCTTCGGAGAGATGTATCCGGTCATGTAGCCAGTTCGGTGTGCTCTCTCGAATATCGGCTCCTCCGACTCGCCGCGGAGGTTGATGTCGGCGACGCGGCGGGTCTCCTGGTCGCAGCTGACGCCGTACCACTTGTTACAGCAGTCGGCGCCGGTCCACGAGTTAAAGATTCCAAGGTGAGGCTCGTGGAGAGCGGCCTTGAAAGCCAGCAGCGCCGCCCTGTCCGACGGCGGACACGAACTGACGGTGGAGCACATGACGAGCAGTACTACAGCTAATGCTGCAGCTGCTGGCGTAGTCTGTCGTGTACAAGAAACGCCGCCCATTGCGGTGGAAATTTTATTAGTTTTGGCGGAAGAAAACGCTGTTTAAGAAGTTATCAAGTGAAATGAAAAAAATGTGCATGGCAGTATGGGGCATCTCTGACAACGTAATTTATACTGTTGCCTTTTGTTTTATTACGATTTTGCCCCCCTACCTCAGCTTCTATCCAGGGAAGTCTTTGCCTGTTTAGTCAACTATTATCATTAGTTTCAACCACATTATTTAACTTTAAATATTCATTATATGCATGTTTATCTATATATAAAAATTATTAAATAATTTAATATATTTAACTAAATTATTTAATTTAATATCTTTGGTATTTTTTATATAAAGATATAACTAGTTGAATTCCACATCTACATTATTAAAATATATTAACTACAATAAGCATTACTTGTATACAAATAACTTCTTTTGAATTATTATTGTTTATCGCTATTATATGATAAAATGCATAGTTAGTGAGAACATAGGAACATGGGACATGGGAGTGAGGATTGGTTTGGGGTAGCTGTGTGTCTAACCAAGGCAAAGGAACATGGGAGTGAGGATAAGTTTGGGCACCTGTGTCTAATATAAGGGTGTGACAGGTACACAGATTATTGAGGGTTTTGAATTGGATACATTCATTCACATGCAATTAGATGAAATTTCCAGACCTAAATATAAATAAATATTATCAACTTATTGTCTTCTAGTTATTACATGTATGCGTAGGTATTATTATTACTATTAGATTAAGATCCTTCAAATTGACCAATGTCTCATTTAACTATGGAGTAGTTAATTATATATTGTTCGTTCTTATATAGCAATCACATTTCCAATTCCTGTAGGGCGTGCTTAAATAATAGAGATAGAGAAGATGTCACATACATGTGAGTTGGGAAAGGGTTCATGAAATTTTGTGGTTTCGGGTTCTTGCTATTAAGGTAGTAATGAAGTTAGGACCATGTCATACTCCAATATGGATTCATGAGTATTAATAGTATATAGTATGGTACAATCAAAACTAACCCCACAAATACCTAAATCTTTGTCCCCCCCAACTTTAATTTGGATCGGAGTTAAGTTTAATTCCATAGTAATCAATTAAATGTACTTGATTCAAGTCTTTATTAGCCGTAGCCAGTAGGATAAGTACCGTGCCAGAATAATCTGGATATGCATAAACTAAAATGGAGGACCCTTGTTAATGAATTCAATTGCTTCATTGTGGTTGTGGTCACAATGAGAAATGACCCACTTGTTTTTGCATTGCATTGCATGAAGATCTTGCATATGGGTCATGTTGATATATATGATCAAGCTGTCCGAAAAGGACAATAATATATATCCGATCATATCGTATCTTTTTTCTTCATCCCATTATATTTTATCATCACTCTCTCTATCATTTGTATTTTTCCTTCTTAATATAAATCAATAAGAAAGATAGAATATCTATAATACTATTTTTTTTTTGTAAAATAAATAAATAAGGAAGAGATAACAAATATAAAATAAAAGGTATAATTATATAACCCTAATAGTAATATCTATCACAATTATTATCGCAATATAATTGATGTATTTACTAATACTGTAGTAAAGAATATAAGAGAGTGAAGAATGCTTTATTATTATTAGTTGTGTGTAATATGTCTTAGATTTTACTACTATTTATACACGTACAAATAATTCCTTTTCAAAGGCTTCATAAATATTAGTCTTCCTTAAAGAACTGAACTTTTCTATTGGAAAAGCTTAGCCACCCAACATTGTGAAGAAAGTCACAATGCATTAAATAGGCATCCACCCATGTTTATCATAACACTCTCCCTTAGATGACCATTTAGGATTATTGCCTCGTTAAAACTTTACTAAAGAAAAACCCACTGGAAAAAAATCTTGGTGAAGGAAAAAGAGTACAATATCCTTTGGTGATGGAGACTGCCTCATTAAAAACCTTGTCAAGAAAAACCCAATAGAAAAAAACCTGATCAAGGGAAAAAGAGTACAGTCTCCCCTTGTTGTCGACATCATTTAATATCTCGAAATCGGCGCATCCCAATCTCATGTACAAATCTTTCAAAGGAGGATTTTGCGAGTGACTTTGTAAATAAATCTGCTAGATTGTCACTTGAGCGAATCTGTTGGACATCAATTGTCCCTTGATTTTGAAGATCATGAATAAAGAAAAATTTGGGAAAAATATGCTTTGTTCTATCACCTTTGATATATCCGCCTTTAAGTTGAGCAATCCATGCTGTATTATCTTCAAACAGGATAGTTGGAGCTATCTTATGATCAATCAGTCCACATGATGACAGAATATATTGGATCAAACTCCTCAGCCAAAAACACTCGCGACTAGCTTCATGTATCGCTAGTATTTCAGCATGATTAGAGGATGTTGCTGCAATCGTCTATTTCGTGGATCTCCATGATATAGATGTACCACCATATGTGAATAGGTATCCTGTTTAAGATCTCCCTTTATGTAGATCAGACAAGTATCCAGCATCTGCATAGCCAACTAATTGTGACTTGGATCCATAGGAATAAAACAATCTCATATCAACCGTTCCATGAAGATATTGAAAGATTTGTTTGACTCCACTCCAATGTCTTCTGGTTGGAGAGGAACTATATCTTGCTAGTAAATTCACAACAAATGATATATCGGGTCGTGTATTATTAGCAAGATATATTAGCGCTCCAATGGCACTAAGATATGGTACTTCAAGACCAAGGATATCTTCAGTTTCTTCTTTAGGACGGAATTGATCTTTTTCCACATCCAAAGATCTTACGATTATTGGCGTACTCAAGGGATGTGACTTATCCATATAAAATCTTTTCAAAATTTTGGACAACTGCAGGTGTCTTTACTATGTCTTTTTCAACAGGAATAATATTTACCTCTTTTTTCTTTCGAGGATTTTTGTCTTTGGAACCGACAGGTCTACCACGCTTCTGGCGTGTATTTGCTTCTGTGGCAATTTGTCCAACTGAGACATCAAATCAAATTGGGGCATTTTTCGCTGGTATATAAGATTTGGTTATCCTCTTTGTATCGGAAAATGTATCAGCCAATTCATTTGCTATTCTTTGCAAATGTATAATCTTTTGAACTTCTAGTTCACATTGCCCTGATCAAGGATCTAAATGCATCAAGGATGATGCATTCCAATTAAGTTCCTTTTTAGGAAGCTTATTCTCTCCCCCTAATGTTGGAAATTTTGATTCATTAAAATGACAATCCGCAAATCGGACTTTAAATACATCTCCAGTTTGTATCTCAAGATACCTCACTATAGAGGGAGAATCATATCCAACATATATCCCCAATTTTATTTGGGGTCCCATTTTGGTGCGATTAGATGGTGCAATGGGAACATATATCGCACACCCAAATATTCTTAAATGGAAAACATTTGGCTGCTAGCCAAAAGCTAATTGCATAGGAGAGAACTGATGGTAACTCGTTGGCCTCAATCGAATAAGTGCTGCGGCATGTAAAATAGCATGCCCCAAACCGAGGTTGGAAGATTTGTTCTCATAAGTAAGGGTCTAGCAATTAATTGGAGGCGCTTAATAAGTGATTCTGCTAATCCATTTTGTGTGTGAACATAAGCTACTGGATGTTCAACACTTATTCCATTAGCCATACAATAAGCATCAAAAGCTTGGGAAGTAAATTCACCAGCATTATCAAGACGAATTGCTTTGATTGGATTTTCTGGAAATTGTGCTTTTAATCAAATAATTTGAGCCAATAATCTCGCAAACGCCAGGTTGCGAGAAGATAATAAGCACACATGTGACCATCTCGAAGAGACGTCTATCAGGACCATAAAATATCTAAAAGATCCATATGGTGGATGAATAGGTCCACATATATCACCTTGAATTCTTTCTAAGAATTTAGGGGACTCAAATCCAATCTTTACTAGTGATGGCCTTAAAATTAACTTCCATTGAGAACATGCAGCACAACAAAATTCACTAGTTTTAAGAGTCTTCTGGTTCTTTAGTAAATGTCGATGGGAGTTTTTAATAATTCTCCTCATCATAGTTGTTCCCAGATAACCCAATCTATCATGCCAAGTTATGAATTCATTTGGGTTAGTAAACTTCTGATTTACAATGACATGTGATTCAATTGCACTAATTTTGGTATAATACAATTCAAATGAAAGTGAGGGTAATTTTTCTAATATAACTTTTTTATTTGAATCATGAGTTGTGATACATAAATACTCATGATTTCTCTCATTCATTGTCTCAACATGATATCCATTTCGGCGAATATCTTTGAAACTCAACAAGTTCCTCAGGAACTTGGTAGATAATAGTGTATTATTTATTATAAATTTTGTTCCTCCAGGAAACAAAATTATAGCTCTTCCGGAGCCTTCTATCACATTGCCTGAGCCAATAATAGTATTAACATATTCCTCTTTTGGCACAAGATGGGTAAAATATATATCACTTTTGAGAATGGTGTGCAAACTTGCACTATCCGCAAGGCATACATCTTCATTATATATCCTTGCCATTTTTTTCAAAGACAAATAATAATAATAAAATGAGTAGTAATACATGCACAGTCAAATTGAATTCTTAATTGAAATTATTTTTTTAAGAAACACTGTACATAAAAATAATGTCATATACTAAATTTTTATTTTAAAACTTGACACATTTAATGATTTCAAAATTTATAAACATTAATATTTCATTATTTATATACATCATATTTGAAACTTAAATACATATAAAATAAAACTTAACAATAAGTTTTTTACATTATTTATTTACATGGATACTTAACAATCTCATATATTAAACTATTCCATCATTAATCAAATGACTAATATTTCTTTCAGGATCCTCAAAGAAATCTGACACATCATAATGAGTAGTGGAATTTTCAGCATCATTTGAAACAAAATTCGTTTCCTTTCCTTTATCGTCTTTTTTCAAAGATGCTTGATAAAGATCAACTAGGTGCCTTGGGGTACGACATGTACGTGACCAATGGTCCTTTCCACCACAACGAAAACACTTATCCTCTGTTGATTTATTTTGCCCAAAATTTCTTTCTTTATCCCACTTCCGGTGAGATCCTCTCTTTTGAACATAATTCTTTTTCCTTCCATAATTTTTCTTGTTACTAAAACCTTGCCATCTACCTCTTCTGGGGTAATGATTTGCCACATTTACTTCAGGAAATGGGGCGGCGCCAGCTGGGCGCGCTTCGTGATTCTTTAAGAGCACCTCATTGTTGCGTTCAGCAACAAGAAGATAAGAAATTAACTCAGAATATTTTTTAAACCATTTTTCTCGATACTGCTGCTGTAGGAGCACATTCGAGGCATGGAAGGTTGAGAAAGTTTTCTCCAACATATCATGATCAGTTATCTTTTTTCCACATAATTTCATTCGTGAGGTGATTCGAAACATTGCAAAATTATATTCATTTATGGATTTAAAATCCTGCAGACATAAGTGCGTCCATTCATATCGAGCTTGAGGAAGTATTACTGTTTTTTTATGATTATACCTTTCTTCAAGCTCTTTCCAAAGATCTGCAGGATCTTTTAATGTGAGATATTCATTTTTCAATCCTTCGTCAAGATGACGACGAAGAAAAATCATGGCTTTGGCTTTATTCTTTCTGATAACGTGTTGTAAAATAAATAAATAAAGAAGAGATAACAAATATAAAATAAAAGGTATAATTATATAACCCTAATAATAATATCTACCACAATTATTATCACAATATAATTGATGTATTTACTAATATTATAGTAAAGAATATAAGAGAAAGAGAATAGTATAATAGAGAGAGTGAAGAATGTTTTATTATTATTAGTTGTGTGTAATATGTCTCAAATCTTACTACTATTTATACACGTACAAAGAATTCTTTTTCAAGACTTCATAAAGTTTAGTATTCCTTAAAGAACTGAACTTTTCTATTGAAAAAGCTTAGCCTCCCAACATTGTGAAAAAAGTCACAATGCATTAAATGGACATCCATCTATACTTATCACAATATTTTTTTTATGATTACTCCCGTCAAAATGTAACGAAAAAAATAGTTAAAATATGAATATGTGTTGTATTAAATAATTTAGCCTAATTTATTAAATTATATAATAATTTTTAATTATTATATCTTCAGAAAAACAGTCATTTTTTTTATAAAAAAAAAATCTATTTGTTTGTTTATACAGTATACCGTATTTGGAGAGGGAAAATTGAATAGTGTTAAGTGCTAACTGTTTATTTTTTTTTTCAAATTCTCCAATAATTTGAAGAAGCGAAGCCAAATATGAATCAAATAGCTAAGATGTAAATATATATTATGTTAAGTAATTTAATTAAATATGTTAAATTATTTAATGATTTTTAATTATTATATTTATATTTTTTAATTTCTAATTGTTCTTTTATACATACGGGATATTATATTTGTTGAGAGAAAATTAAATAGTATTAATTAATATTTTATTTTTCTTCAATAATTTGAAGCAAGCATAAGGCCAAATATGAATTCAATAAGTACATGACTAGACGTCTAAATTATTGGGGCGCATGTGTAGATTTTTCAATTATTGTATTTTTTTTGTTTTACATTCAAATGAAATAAGAATCCGAATCAGCCAGTGAAAGCCAGTAATATTCCAGAAAAAACTTATCCGCAAGATTCTAAGCTTCCTTTTGGGATAGATAAACAAGTTTTATTATATTGTTTTGTTTATATATACTAAGATTTCGAACAAGACCTGACAATTAGGTCGGCATATGCGTGCATTCTAAATATTTTACAAGACCCCTTCAGAATATTTATGAATGTTGATTGACTAAATCAATAGCCAATAATCGTGCCATATCTTAATTAAGGTAATTAAATATATTAAGAGTGAGATGATTGCTAAGAAGCATGTGTGTACATGTGCAAAATGATCTTCATCACCCAGATGGTTGGTCATGGAATTATAGGGCCTCAGACCCTATATATGTCTTGGTCAAATTAAATATATGCCACATATTTAATTTATATATATGTTACATACAAGAGTTTAATTTATATATACGGTCAAACAAAGTGTATATATATAGATATGCTGGCAAGAATCCATTATCTCTTTTGTATTTATAATAAACAAATAGATAAAGTATTAAATTGGTCCTCTACGTATGAGCGTAATTCTGTTTTGGTCTTTAAGATTTAAATCTAAAAAAGTTTCATTTAGCTTTAATTTAGTTCCATCGGAGGACAAAGATAAATAATTAACGAAATGTTCTAGATGACAACAGTATAAGAACAAGGTCGATAATCTAGAGAATAAGTACAAGCTCCAAAGGCATAAAATCAACTGTGGATGCATCAATACATTTATTTATCATTTTTCTTATAATTAAAATGAAATATTTTCTATAAAACTAAAACAAATGTTAAATACATGTATTGATGCATCCACGGTTGATTTTGTGCCTCTGGAGCTTGTAATTATTTTCCAAATTATTTGCTGTCATGCAGAACATTTTGTTAATTATTTATCTTTGACCTCACAGTGGAACTAAATTGAAACTAAATGAAACTTTTTTATATTCAAATAGGATACTTTAAACCTTAAGGACCAAAACAGGATTACGCCCCAAATGTAGAGGACTAATTTAGTACTTTACCCTAAACAAATTAAAAGGAAACAAGGTGACAACTTCTATTTTTTTTTTTCTCACAGTATTTTTTAGCTTGACAGGTTAAAAACTAATTCGTCGTGGATTTGAATTCCATTTAAGCGGACAAATAAACTAATCACTCGACTAACACGAATTGGTTGATAAATTAATGTTTAGGGTTAAGCATATTAGGCGCGAGAAACATGGCTTTCGACAAGGACGATTACGCGTTTGATAGTTAATTAGTTATGATTTATTTCCTATAGTATCTAATATATAATTTACAAAAAAAATGAACACAATATATTCTGTATTTCTGTATAAATAGTGGTGACAGTTGATTTTTTATTTTAAGTAATAAACAACCTTGAGTCACGCAATGTTGAAGTTAGATTAATAATAAACAATGTGCTTGGAACTTGGTGGGTATCCCGACAAGGAAGAGATATATGTGGAGGAAATTTAGATCCTTAAATGAAATTCGAAGTTATTTCTAGACCGACACTTGCTTAAACTTAGGAGATAAACTCCTAAAGTCCTCCTAAGTAATAATTGTTGAATGTTTTCTGAATTCATCCAACAGGGTAGAGGACTAAGTAGTAGTTTGAGCATTTGTTTATTGAAAGAGGTGAGGAAGTTTCCAATAGCTGAAACAAGTGGTCAAGACCCACGTTTCGTTCGTATATATATATTATGCTTTAAAATGACCTCGTAGTTTATACATTGTATTTATTCAATGCAGCATTGCAGCCCCTTAAATGCACTAAAGGAACATTTATCCTTTAGCTAAAAAAGATATCATATAGGATATGATTGATCCACTTTAGAGGACAATGGATAATGTGCAAAGTGGGGGCCAAGACATCACATGAAATTGCAGGAAAAAGGAGGGAAGGGAGCTGCTGAAAGGGAATCAAAATAATAAGGTCAAATTTATGCTTAAGGATTAATAACGCTCGGAAAGAAAACTAACTACAAACTAAATGGGGCAAGATATCCTTATTTATTATCAGCTAAGATACTCACTACCTATTTAAGAGGGTGTCCCAAAAGTAAAATCCTATATCTAAATCTAAGCTTTTACGCAATAGGCGATCAGCACAAATTTCATTTTGCTACAGAGTTTCTAAGTTGCAATTTTTCTTTTTCCGTTTCAAATTAAGAACCAATGTTTTCTGCGGCAACAAGCTAAACCGAAGACAAAGGCCACCCAGCCCAAATATCGAACATGCAAAGCCCAAATATAGTACACTATTATACCTAAAAAATCTACAGAATAAAAAAAAAGTACAGTAATATTTAGTGGATAACTGCATATGCAAAATGAGTGGTTTAAACTTTAAACTTTTATCATACTATTTCCATTCCAATCGATTGAAGACCTTAACAAATAATTAACATCTTCTTCCGATATCTCGATTAATAATATTCTTGCTCATTTCGACGATCCTCAATATAGAACAAAAAAATAAAAAATTCCTAAATATAAGACTATTGAAACCCCCTATTTTAAAAAAAGATTTAATTAAATATAAAAGAATCAAAGAATGTAAACTAAAATACCAAATCAAAGTAGATACTATCTTCCCCATCTTTAATCCCACGTCAACCTCGAATCGTTAAGAGGCCCACACAAGTTGATACATATTAATCAGGCTACTCCCCGAACATGCCTATGGAAGGTAGGGGAAAGTAAGGACCAGATGAGCAGCTTCTAATGAATTGGGTAATAATAAGTGGGCTTTTTGTAAAAAGATGATGCGAAATATACGAGATCACAAACTTAGATTGATAATGGTGACCTTTGTAACACGATCAAATTCACAAAAGTCAAAATACAAGCACCTACAATATATTACACAAACCCAATTAAACATGAAAAAACAACACTAGCAAAAGAATCGGTGTCTCGTCGTAAGGGCACCAAGTTAGCACAACTATCCAATTCAATTGCCGCCTAGCCTCTACACATTACATATGTACAGTTTAATTATTATTATACATTGTCTTTGGTATGATGAGTTTCATGCAAATGAGCATGAAACTGTGCCGGTGAAACGTTGTGATTGTGGAACAGGGCTGGAATCATACTGTGAAACTGCATGGGGATGGCAGTATGTGGAGGAGTCAAATCAGTTGGATCCTGTCGCAAGAATATGCAGACGTTAAAAATTTGAAACCTTAACACACTCATGCTTTCACTAATATATCATGAAAATTCATATAACAAAATCATCAAGAGTACCAATTTAAAACGTTTTCCGGAGCACAAGAATTGGCACATATAAAAGGCAAGGGCAGATAGTCAGATACATGATTGCATACATCAACCGGGTCCATTTATATAATATGCAAAATATGCAGATTTTATAACCCAGGAATAATCCAATATCTAATGGAACAAAAAAAAAAAGAAAGAAAAAACTAACTAAACTAAACCTGAGAAAAGAATCAGCCTCCTCTTCTAATTTTCCCTTCTCAAAACAAAGTCAAAATGGGTATTTCAGGTCTGCCAGTGACTTATCTTATGGTGAGGAGTGAGGAAGAAAGTTAGGTATTATGATTCGCCAATGAAAAATAACATACAAGCATTAAACAAGTACTCAATGGCTCAATGCCTCAATCCAACCATATTTTACTACTAAACAAATTTTCACCAACAAATGATGCAATGTGTAGTCAAGACCTCTAAAAGCCAGTGCAACAAATTTAGGCCTGCCACTACTATGTCCCCTAGGGAGCTCTTGTGTAAATCTAGCTTAAATACAGAACACTTTGGCTGGAATACACCTGCATGCATGATGCATCTTTAAGGAGTTACACATGCCCCTTAATTTGCTTTTGAATAACCAGGAGTATTTTGTTCTGTTGCTCAGCTCATGGACACTTCAAGGTGGCATTCTCTTGCCTTATGGGATTTGCTACCCTATCACATTAGTTGAATTCTCATTCACCTATTTTTATTTTGTGTGACTTTCATTTTTTTTTTTTTAAGTTATTGAGGATATCTAATCCTGGACAGTGCATTTAATTACATAGAAAAGTATACCTAGTGATTCAATCATAGAAAACAAGTTCTTTTATAGGAAATTTGATGAATTAGCAGTATTTATTCACAATAGTCAAATCTAGACTCTGATGGCAAAAGCAAAAGTTAGAACATAGCATACCACTTGTTGAAAACCATCTTTCACACATGCTGCTTCAAGCTGGGAAACCTACAACACAGAGAAAGAAAACTCAAAACCAATTACTTTAAAAAAAAAAAAATACAACAAGGTCAATCATCAATCAGCAAATTTGCTGACCTTCTCTTTATTTTGTTCACCATTTTCTGTGCTTCCAAGATTCCTACAAGCTACAAGAGTCCTCGCAACCTTATTACTTGTATTAATTTTTGGAACAGGGGTTATATTATTAGATGAAATAATAGATTGATACTCTTCATCATTACAAACAACATGGGTAGCTGAGGCATCAGCTCTTGTATCATTCTCAACAGGGTTGCTCAAATTTGCACATTGCTTTAAAGCTTCGCTTATTGCACCTAAAGCGAGATAGTAGCTTTCCTGTGATAAAGAACCTTCTTCACCCAATATTATGGCCCGTCGACATAAATCATTGAATCGCCGGACCTTGAATTGAACCTCTTCCAGCTTTTCACCAATAGGATGCCTGCTCAAAGCAGCATTGGTCCATCTCTGCAATATATACTTTGATGGGATGCTGAAAACCCCAGACATTTGTAGAACAACAATAGCATGTCTACAAAGATAGCCTTTATATTCAAATGAGCGACATGAACAACATATATCTGAGTTAGACGTGTTCCATTCTACCATATAGTTTTCATTGTTTTCAAAGTCTTTCACAGAATAAGTTTCAGTCACTCCAGTGTTCTCTCTCTTGAGATGGCAAGCAGCTGCACCCAAAACCTCAACCTGAAACCTTTTGTAAATTTCATGTGTGTAAACTAATAACATTTGTTTTTCAAAAGGGGAAGGAGACCTCAATTCAGGTGTTTCATGCCATGCATCAAAATTTGCCTTTGCTTCCTCTTCATGCCTGTCTCCAAGAATAACTCTGTACTGTTCTACAAATTCTCTCAATGAAGTATCAACTTGGACATAATTGTCAAAAAAAGCATTTAAACTCTCTGAGCGAGAACTAGTAGAAAAGCCACCAAAAGAAATATCTCTCATGAAAGTAGGCACCCAATATGCACGATCATCATACAGGGATTGGACCCACGTAACGTCTCTAAGGTTAAACCTGTCGACTAACTTCCACCATCTCGTTTCAAATTGATCTTCTGTCCATGATTTATATATACATTTGTTGAACTTCTCCATAAAGCTATCATGCCACGTGCCTAAACAATCAAGCTGCTTTGGTATCTTTTCCAAAATCTGCCACAAACAATAATAGTGCCGTGTTCCTGGAAGAACAGCAGCAACAGCTGCTTTAATAGCATCATTTTGGTCGGTAAGAATAACTTGTGGTGCTCGTTCCTCCATTGCTATAAACCATGTTTGCAGCAACCAAGCAAAAGTATATACAGTCTCATCGGCAATCAATGCACAGCCAAGCAATGTTGGCTGAATATGATGGTTTACTCCAATGAAAAGTACCAATGGTATTTTATACTTGCTTGTAAAATACGTTGTGTCAAAGGAAACAACATCAGAAAAGTAAGCATAATCTTCTAAGCCTTTAGCATCAACCCAGAACACATTTCTCAGTCGATGCTCTTCATTCAAATCAACTGCATAGAAGAACTTTGGATTCTCTTCCTGCATTTGCATGAAGAGTTCAAGAAGCAACTGTGCATGCCCTGGTTCTAAAATCAGACTCCGTCCACGATCATGTTGATTTTTCATGAAATTCTCTAAACAATCAACATTTTGATACGCGCTAAACAATTTAGAAACTGTAGTTGAGTTCTTCCTCCGTCGCATCCGAACATCATTACTCAGTGGATCAGAACTCCTATGACTCCGAAAAAAATGAGCTTGGGCAGGCAAAAGCTCATGATTATGATCCTTCTCAAATCTATAGACATACCACTTACCATCCTGTCTTCTCTTCACATGCATGCTTGCTTTACAACCAATTTTCGGAGAAGGCCGCGGATTAATGGCATCATCGGATTGCTGCTTATTACCATACCTTATACACGAAAATTTAGCATCAATGAATTCCTTGGATGCCCTAGACCTACGACTGCTCAACTTGGCAGTACCAAACCCAGCAGACTTAGCATATTCTTTGTAAAATGCATATGCAGCCTCATGAGATTCAAACTCCATATCATTCCGAGGCTCCAAAATTGCGGTACCCATGAAAACTGAAGTATCCGTCATTATTCGTGGTTAGCAATTTAGCATTCAGATCCACTTCAATTCACAATCAATTGTTTCACACTTTCCCCAAAACGCAACTCACATTGCATTCATGATTCATGAAAAAGTGGCCTTCTGCGTTCCAAATTAGTATGCTGAATTAACACGGATTCAGTTAAAAAGTACAATCGAGAGCTCTGAAACCTACCAATCAAGAAAAAAAGGAATAAAAAGTAAAAGTTAGAGGAAGCAGGGGTGAGCTTACTGGTGATTGAAACTGTGTTATTGGGCATGGCCGAACGCTCGCTCGCGATCAAAACTCGAATCAGCTACCACCACTTTATTCACCAACAAACAAGGCATACTTTTAATTTCGATTAGCAAAATCTATTAAGCTAACCATGGATGAGTTTTTTTCTTTCTTTTTTTTTTTTTGGTTCGGGAACGATGGATGAGTGTTTTTTTTTTTTTGGTCGTGAGAACGATGGATGAGTTTAAAAGAAGAAAAATCTGTACAATTATAATGGGCTTGGGCCTTGAGAGGATGAAGTCCATTTTTATTGAAATAAAAATCCTTTTGGTCCTGTTGCCCCATCATATACAAAACGAAAAGCCCTTTTCATTTAGGCGTTATCTTTCGTTTTGGGCCTTCAGGCCCCCTACTAGCACCAAACAAGTTGAAAAAAAAAAAACAAAAGAACTTCAAGACTTAGCTGAATAGTAAATACTAAATACATAAATCAAGCAACTTGGACTGGTTGAATAACTAACTCACTCGTTCACTTAAATAAGTATCGAAAATTTGAATCGTGTCTTGTGTATACAGCAACCCACTAGCTAGCGACAAACCCCTTAAATAGAGCTCAGATATGTGACAAATTAGTCTTTAGCCTGTTGTATTGGGAGATACCGTAGACAACCAAAAAAATATATAAATAAAAAAAAAGAAAATTTAATAACTATTAAATTTATAATTTTCATACTACTTTAATTTAAAAGTAATTACACTCATATTTTTTCAGTTTAAAAATGTGATCCCTGTGAAGCAGTCATACATGTACGTATATATGTATAGCTACCTTACATTCCCAGTTTAGAATAATGATTTAATAATTAAGAGAGAAAAGAAAAAAAGAGTTTTCTGTTTAAAGAGAAAATAATATTAAAATTATGGTGGGGGTGTGGTGGCTGAAGCATCTCGACTCTAGTACTCTACCACTGAGTTGAGTTTTGTCCATAAAGAAATTATTGAATTTAATTGAATATGAAAAGGTAACCCACCATTTGTCAATTGATATATATATCCGCGTCATCTCTCCAACAAAGTAGGAACCTTTTCTATATACATGTAACATGTGTTATGTGTAATGCATGCTTTCAAAGATTCCCATTCCAAGTACACACTAATATAAATACATGAGAAATGCTATTTGTACGTTAAAATTAGTCACTAAAATTAGTTACTAATGTATTTGTGTATAAATACATGTGTGGTTTAATTTATTTTCAATATATATTTATATTTTAATATGTATTTTATACTGATGGTTGACTTTAATGGCTGATTTTGATATACACGTAACATAACTCTAAATACATCCACACTTACACCACAATTTCTTTCTTTTTAGCTTTAATTCACTACTTTTTCTTTTTAATTCGCGGTAATAACACTTGTCCAGCTTAATTACTATTATGAAGCTAAGGTTGACTTTGATTAATATTGCCACAAAATGTACAGAGAAAGGGATGTGTATACTCTCTATCGCATTCACATTTCACACCAAGAAATATAAAATTATATAGTAAGCTTTGATTTGCGGGTAAGTGACATATAATATATGATATATAACAAAAGTGGATAAGATGTATTGAAATCAACTACTATATATACTGATGGAACCACCAAAATTGAAGCTAAATCAATTATCAAAGCAATCGTGCCGTAATTGGCAACACAGAAAGCACAACAAAACTACCTCTCATTCTCCTAATACGCCTCACAAAAGCTTCGAAACAAAGGTAAAACTTGGAATAAGAAAAGCTTTTTTTTTTTTGTTTAAATGAGTATTTATAAATACAATAAACAAATAAATAAATAAACCCTCTATATATGATCCAACATTAACTACTGATAACACCTCTAGTGATAACTAGGTTTGGGTTCGTAAATGCAAACGTTGACAGCATTTGCCATGGGGTCAAGAAATTAATGTCACAAGAGTTATATACTTATATTAGGGGAGAAAGTATTAAAAATAATAATAATGAAAAGAAACGGCCAAAAGCAAGTTAATTTAAGCCAAATAATTCAACTGCCCAGAAATTAGGTATTCTCTTTGCCGACCATATGACTTTTCTGCCCTCAAATTTTCATTTCTTACATTTTTAAATTAATATTACAATATATTTTTTTTTTAATTTAGTAAATATAAGTATCCAAAAACAAAAAAGAATGCTTATAGAAACATAAACAGAAAGTTCAAATAAAAAAAATCAAAACTATTATATATATACTAAAAATTAATTATTAAATTAATTATTATATATTTTTATATGTATGAATATATATTATTTTTGTGTGGATGAACTTCTGAAATATAGTTCGTCTCTTCTTGTGCTGTTGTAATACGTATTTTTTTTAATGGAACGAGAATAACTCGAACATCAAAAAACACAGTGGGTAGGTACCTGCAAAATACACTTTAACGCGTCAGTAAATATTTAAGAGATATAAGAATTTTATGATTATAAAAGGTTAAACATGAAATAGAACTTATCATGGTCTCCTTTAAGATATAGAAATATGTGCTTTTATAGGCATATAGTTGATTAATAGAGCTGATGCTATGACCGTTAGTCATCATTAAGTTAGAATAATGGTTATTAAGATAGTCTGTTACAAACTTAGAATGAAGGTAAATAAAGTTGAGTTATGACTCATAATGCACAATAAAGATCGAGCTATAAGGTGACAAATCGAAGCCCCCAAGTTTTGTCTGGCGATGATATGCTCCAAACTAGGCTTAAAAATAAAATGAGTTATAACTTGATTAAAAGATAAGTGAATAATGATATAGTGAGCCCCCAAGTTTAGTCGAGTTATTATATCGGCACTTATTCAAAAAATAATTGAGTGGTAAGAGTCATTCAAGCAAGATAGTTATGTGGGGGATATTTTTCTACTTGAGAACAATTTTTCATGACATGCATATACCATTTGATTATATGTGAATTAGAAAGTTCAGAAATATATATCAGTTGATGAAATCGATTGTATGATACGAAGATATAATGATTAATTGTTTAAAAAAAAAATTTGACCCCCAATAATTCATTGATAAATTTTTTGCTCAAAGCAATTAATGGTTGAATATGTGCTTTATAATAAGATTTGTATGTCATGAATAATATAAATTTATATACTAAATGTGTATGAAGTTGCAGCACATATATTGAATAATATATAATGTAAAACTAAAAGAATTTAAAATAGAAAAATATATTTTAAAATTGATAATTTAGAAAAGGAGTAATTGTAGAAAAATATATCTTAAAGTGAATAAATATATAATTTGGTGATAAGAGTTATTCGATTAAGATAAATACGTTAGTGATACTTTTTCGTTTGTGAACAATTTTTTATGGCATGCATATAGCATTTGATTGTATCTGCTGACGGAATCGATTGTATAATTTGAGAATATAATGATCAAATGTCTTGGAAATTTTTTCGATCCATAACAACTTATTGATGAATTTCTTGCACAAAATAATTAGTTATTGAATATTTACAATTTATAACGAAGGTCATATGGTATGAATAAGATAAATTGAGAAAATGAATATGTATAAAGTCACAACATATATTGAATAATATATATTATAAAAGTAAAAGAGTTTAAATTAAAAAATATATCTTAAAAGTTGATAATTGTAGAAAAAAAGTTGACATATGAATATCATACATGCCAAATATAAATTACTTAATTTTATTTGTTAATATTTGAACTTTGTTTCATAGAATTTGTATTAACTTGTTAATAAAGTAATAAAATAATTAGTCATTTAATGATATAATAAATTTTATTTAATTATGAGATATATTCTTTGTGTAAAAGTAACAAATTTATATGTTTGTAACTATGTTTTGCTTAATTTTTTGCATTAATCATATAGCTAGTAACATAAAATTTAATAGCATAAAGTGAATAATATAACAATTATATACAATTGATTTTTTATAAAATCCATTTTTAAGGTTTGAAATCATCATTATATTCATTTAATTGTATAAATAAAATTATTAAGCAATAAAAATATAATACATGATAAAATAAAAATTCAATTGACATGATTATTATATGTCATTATTGTAAATGGATGGCTTTGTATCTTAATATAAGAGATCTCTTTTTCATTTTTTTTAAATAAAAAAACACAAAAATTAATGATCTTTAGTAATAAAAATAGGAACCGATGAGTATTGTCACAAGAAAAAATAGAGAGAGAAAAAAATTATTTGTAAAAATTATTCAAAATATAAAATATATATTGAGATTTAAATATAACTACTAAATTAATAAATATTAGTTACATAAAATATAAATACAAAAATATGTGTGAGTAAAATACATAATTTTACTAGTGAGTAAAAAATTTTGAAAAAGTAAGCAAAATTGATGATAGGCGAGGTTATGCTTGGATTGATTGAAAATCGAATTTTTTTCTCAAATTGATTGAATATCAAATTTATTTTTGGATTGGTTAAAAGCCGAGTTTGTTCTCAGATTGGTTAAAAGTAGAGTTTTTTCTCATATCGATTGAAAGCTGAATTTGTTTTCGGATTAGTTAAAAACTGAATTTGTTATCGGATTGGTTAAAAATCGAGTTTCTTCTCGAGTCGATTGAAAGTCGAATTTCTTCTAAGATCGATTATGACATGTGAAATGTTATGATACGTAAAGTGAAACAATTCAAATGTATAAAGTACATATTTTATAAAAAATTACGATAGATTAAAATTTGATAAAAGGTATTAAATAAAATTTTAAATATAATTGTTGAAGTTGGTTAAAAAATTTGGACGTAAATTAAGTTTTATGAACTTAAGGGGAGTATGAATTATTTTACTGGTCCTACAGACGGCGTCAATTATTCTTGTGTGGATGAACTTCTGAAGTATAATTCGTTTCTTGCACTGTTGTAATACGTTTTTTTTTTTTAATGGAGTGAGAATAACTCAAATGTCAAAAAACACGATGGGTAGATATTTGCAAAAGACATTATGACGCTCAAGTCGATAAATGTTTAATAGGTATAAAAATTTTATAATTATAGAATGTTAAATATGAAATAGAACTTATCATATAGTCTCTTTTAGATATAAAAATAGGTGTTTTATAGGCATAGAGTTGATGTTATGACTATTGGTCGTTAAATTAAAATAATAATTATTAAGATCGTTCGTTAAAAACTTAAAATAAAGACAAACAAAATTAAATTATGGCTCATAATATAAAATAAAAAGTTTAAATAATGGATTATATATATTATTTAATATATATTTTAATATTTTAATATATATTCTATTAAATAGTTATTATTTTTGTTGTGTATATCATAAGCTCACAACTCTTCTTATCTACACCCTACAACCGAATATCATAATTCAATACTTTTACTACATGTGTGAAGCAACAGTGACAACTAATACGTGTATCTTTTTGACTGTGTATGCACTAATGCATTGATAAAAGTAATTAGTTGTTCTTCTATTTATAAAATTAATTAATTAATTGTTTATTTAAAAGTAAAAACAATATATATGTGTTATTTGAGAATAAATCTACTAATGTTCTACTTTTCACTAGGGCTGAAAGTGAACCGAATTGAGTCGAGCTAGATCAAGCTCAAGCTCGGCTCACCAAAATTGAGCTTGGCTTACGGCTCGATTCATTAACAATCAAGCCTATTTCTTAAACTCAAGCTTGGCTAACGAGCTGGCTTAAATAATAGAAACATAAATACATAATCTATAATTTTATATCAATAAATTATAACTTATATATTTTAAAAAATATTTGAAAAGAATAATTATTATTTATCTATCAATAAATATAAATTTTTTATTTATGTCTTACATTAAAATTATATGTAATAAATAAATATAAAATTTTAAATAATTAAGATCATTAATATATATAATTATATATTACTATTTCATATGTATATATATAATATTAAGAGTATAGATTAGATGCATATAAGATATGTGTATTAATAATTATATATATAATCGAGTCAGCTCACGAGCTAATGAGTTAAACTTATCCAAGCTCAAGCTTGACTCATTTAATTTATGAGTTTAATTTCAAGCTCAAACTTAGTTCACCAGCTCACGAGCTTAACTTATCAAGTTATTCACGAGTCGAGTTCGAACTGGCTTATGAACTAACTTGACTCACTTCCAGCCCTACTCCTCACAGTCGCCAAATACCTTCTAGTCTTCTACTTAGGATTAGTTCGTTATTACTAGTTATAGTTTTGTTAGAAATAATAATAATAATAATAATAGTCGTAGTAGTAGTAGTAAAAACCATTTAAATAACATGATGACACAATAAAAGTAAAATAAAATAAAAACCATTTATCTCTCTTATCTTCATTATTATTCCAACTTATATCAGCAGAAAATTAACAATAACACATGATCTGAAGCTGATGACAATGGTACATTCGCTTAAGTAAACAACATTATCTCAACACTTCCAAACGGGCTTATGTCTCACTCTAAATCAAAGCAAATCTGGTATAACATATATAATCTAGTAATTAATGGTGTAAATCACAATCTTAGACTATAATAATAGAGTGCAAACAATATTATAATCCTTGCTTAGTTGGCCACAACTCGTGCGTGCGCTCAATTGCCTCCTTTTAATGAAGACTTATGAGTCAATTTTTTAACACTCACAGTAAATCTCAAAAATCCACTTTATCATTAAAAACAATTTGCGATGATACTTCGCAATCTTTGAATAATCATATATCATAACGTAGTGTTCGTTGATTAATTTATGTAACTCCAATTCAATTGAGTTGGAAGCACTTCGTAATTATTATTAGCGAAAGTCCAATTAATTATAAGCAGGTAAAAAATTTGTTGATGTTTATTGAAATTTATTGAGTCCAATCGAACTTGTGATGCACACAGTCTTATTATTAGTATAATATATAGTTTATTTATGCTCACGGTCTTATTTAATTTCTGCTACTAATTAACTAATAATACTTTGATGCTCGCAATCTTTCTGCTGGCTGGTAACTTATTTTGTATAGAAGACTAGAAAATTTTTTAACATATATAATTAGAAACGGTTTAATTATTAAATTAAGGTTTAAATAAGTAGCTGAATAGTAATCTTTATTCGTTATTAATATGCCAACTCATCACACCTGATTTAATATAAATAAAAAAACATGATGAGTTGCAATATGATTTTGTGCTGATGTTGGGATTAAATTTCAACTTTATATATACCTGCTATGTTAGAGACACACGAGCAACATAACATTAATTCGAGACACTTTCTCTACTTTAGAGATCATTTATTAATTGATATATATTTTATTATCAGACCAACAGAAACCGAAATATTCATTATTAAGTAAAAATATATGTTTTGTTTTCGGTGAAAACTCAGGTGAAGTCGACTTCACGTGAAGTTGATACCAGAACCGTTAGATGAAAATTTAGTCAAATCAGTCAAATCATCTAACGACTCTCAGATATCAACTTCACGTAAAGTCGATTACACCTGAGTTTCTACCTTTGTTTTCACATGTGCATGAGATGCGTTGTATTTTTCTTTTTTTATATAGGTAGCACAAATAATAAAAAACATGAAAGGTTATATTATTCATGGATAAAGAAAAGCTGAATAAAATATATTAAAAAAAAAAAAGAAAAATCAAGTCAAATAACATATCAGCCTTTTGCACTTTCTCATATAACTTTTCTCTTCTACATTACCAGAAATTATGAGAACTTTTTCTTTTTAATATTGTATTACTAGAAGTGAAATCCTTCATCATGAACCAAACTATGTGTTGAGCACAACTATGGCCATTTACAAAACGTCAGTGACGTTTTGTGTTTCTTCAATTAAAATAATATTTTTTATTACAAAACGTCAGCGACGTTTTGTTCTTTCATGATTAAAAAATTTTTTTTATCGCAAAACGTCAACGACGTTTTGTGTTACTACCACAACCGTGTAGAACACCAAAATGATCAAATATTTTTGTATTTCACATTAAAATTATTCATATATAAAAATTTTAGCCAAATTATGACAATAAAGTGTGTGCCTATTTTATATGCCAAAACTACAAAATTAATGTATTTTAATATATATATACTCTTTATTGTTTCTTCTTCTATTTATTAAGTTTTATATTGTCTAAAATTAAAGGTCTGATAATTTTTATAAGTGTAAAATAAAGAATAGAGAAAAGGACAAATAGGTCCTTGACTTTTTGTTCCGCAGACATTTTTGTCTTTGACCATTGAAAAATACTTTTAAGTCTTTGACCTTCACAAAATTTAGACGGATCAGTCTCTCCGTTCAAATGCCTCTGTCAGAAACTGATCATTCAAATACCTTCGTTAGGGACTGATCTGTCCAAATTTTGTGAAGGTCAAGAACTTAAAAATATTTTTTAATGGTCATTGACGAAAATATCCCCAGAACAAAAAGTCAGAGACCTATTTGTCTTTTTTTCAAAAGAATAAAAATAAAGAATAGGTTAAAGCAGAGTTTATGTAATCAACAGAATAAAGAATAGCAGTTTTGCGTAATTAAGTATGAAAGCGATAACTAATGTAAAATGAATGGGTTGTCACATGCAAGAAAAAGGTTATATGATATGATAATTGAAGAAAATAATAAAGAAAAGGACAGCTGTGCACCCTGTATGCCCCAATATAGCGGGATAGCCTTTGTCTTTGTGTGGTTTTATTTGTATAAAGAAAACATAATGGGGTCTACATTAAACACTTAAAAATTTATGTGCCTTAATCAGTATATGGACAATTTTATTGTTAATTCAATACCGTTTTTCTTTTTCAATATATTATATAATCTCATGTGAATTCTGTCTTTCTAGTTACCGGTTAAAAAGTTACATATAATTAATTACTTCAAATCAAATTTTACATTAAAAGAAGGGACGTATAAAGTAATACAATGATAAGAAATTGAGCATGTATCGTCCAATATTATTGAATAAGAAGATAAACAGGTATGATAATGATAGTTTTAATTTTTAAGGGGAAAAAGTCACGTTTTAAGTCTTATTTGTTGAACCACCCAAGATTCTGATTCCTCAAATTATGGATAATTTATATCAATAATTTGATTAGAGATTAATTTTAAACAAATATTTTAAATAAAAATTAATTATTTATTTATTTTAAATAAATTTATATAAATAAAATAAAATAAATTTGATTTAATTACTTATACATAAAACCTGATTTAATTTATTGTATAATATTATTATATAATAAATCGAATCAGATTAATTAAATTTATTTGTAATATGTATATGTATAAAAATACTGTAGAATAAATATCGTACATTAAGATTATAATTAGTATAATTATATATATTATACACATTATATAAATATTCTATTAATTCTCTGTAATTTCTTTTTTTTTTTTTAATAAGATCATAATCAGTGTAATTGTACTACTATAGATAGGGTGGACAAATTAAATTTGAGCCCAAAGTGTAAAATTTAATTTCTGACAATATGTCTCTCTAAGTATGATGAAGCAATGTGCAGGCAAGCATTGAAGTCATTTCATTATTTCACCTGGTACCCTTCCCTAATATACCAACCTAACCTTTGCTAACATTCACGTTATGTATGTTCTTTCCTCTTTCCTCCAAGGGCATTCTGGTAAAATTGGCCCACGAAACACACAAAATCTGAGTCGGATTTATGGGTGGCTGTGTTTTACTTCCCATTGGCCACAACACACACACATAAAACAAAAATTATATAAATATTTATTAATTAATTAATTAATTAATGAACATATTTGGTTCCTTTCATTTCAATTGCTGAAATAAAAGCATCTCCACCTCCACCTTTGTTCTGTTCATATGCAGTCATGTGTATTAATCGTTATCATTAATTCATTATACACACTTAATTTAGTTTATTTATTTGTTTTGTTAATTGTTATTCACTTTACCTGCACCACCCTTTCAGTGTTGAAAGGGATATAATATATATCATATTCGTGTTATCTTTTATCACTTTTAGATCTGATAAGAAGAAGAGAAACTTTTTCTCAAGATGCTGAGTTTGATCTGATAAGATTAGATTATTAAGAAGGAGTGGAGTTGAGTTGAGTTGAGTTCACTCTCTGAGACTGAGACAGAGACTGTTTCTCTTTCTTTTTCTTTATTTTATTTATTTATTTATTGTTGTGTTAGTTGTGCTTCTGAAGAAGTGAAGAAATGGAGTCAGATCTTCAGGCACCGAGTTCGAACGGGTTGACACGGTACCGATCGGCACCGAGTTCATACTTCACGGACATAATTGACCGCGAATTCTACGAGCACATTTTCAACCGTCCGTCAAGTCCAGAAACAGAGCGAGTCTTCTCCAGGTTCATGAACAGTCTCCGTGACGATGCTGCACCTGAAGACGATTCACTCCATCTCGATTCTTCTTCTGTCAAAGAAGAACACGATATCACTCCCTCGCAACCTCTTCTCTTTCAACACCACCAGCAGCAGCAGCAGCAGAACAACGTCAATAGCTTCAACTATCAAAGCACGTCGAGACCGCCGTTGCCGAATCAGAATCAGAATCTTGCTTCCTCCGGTGGTGTAGAAGGAGTGTATTCTAATAATAATAATAACAATAATCGGTTGCCGCAGACGAAGAATCAATCTAATCTTGTTAGGCACAGTAGCTCACCTGCTGGACTATTTTCCCAAATTCACATTGAAAATGGTACCTATCTTCACTATTTTTCTTCATCATTACTAGAACATTCTATATGTATATATATATATAAAGTCTAATGAGCTGGTGAGTGGTTAGTTCACTCGTCGGCGCCGGTTCGAATCCCGCCTTATAACCAAAATTAAAGGCTAATAACTAGTAGTAACTCATACTAGTATTTAATTAAGATTTCAGATTTTGATTAAAATTAGGGTTAGTTGGTTGGTTGTTGAAATAAGTTATGCAAGCTTAATTTGGCAGGGTATGTTGTTGATATGCGAGGGATGGGAACTTTAGGAGCAGTAAATAAGAGTGTGGAAGAAGTGAAGTTCTCTTCTTCAAGGACAAGGAGGTTGAAGAATCCACAGAACTACTCCTCCTCCGCCTCCGGGAGAATGTCTTCAATAGCTGAGATTGGCAATAGGGACAGCAGAGAAGACAATCCAGATGCTGAAGCTTTTGGGGAAACCCAGGGCGAGGATTTCATCACGGAGTTGGCGCCCTGGGATGATTCTGTCGCCGTGAATGACATTGTTGCTGGTCTAAAAAGATTCAGAGATGATGATGTGAAGCCATTTTCTTCTGGTTTGAATGCAGCTGAGACTCAGGTTTGTTTGTAGATAGAAATAATTTTGATTCTTTTTCTTGTTAATGTAGGGTTATATACAAGTAACTCAGCAAGGTAGTGAATTAGTTTGTTTTCAAATTTAATGCCATTGACATGATTTTATTGCATTGATCTTGATCAGAACGAAAGTAGAGGACAGCAAGCTGCTCCTTTGGCTCATCAAATGAGTTTGCCAAATACTTCAGCTGAAATGGCAGCCATTGAGAAGTTCTTGCAATTTTCAGATTCTGTTCCGTGCAAAATTCGTGCCAAGAGAGGCTGTGCCACTCACCCAAGAAGCATTGCAGAGAGGGTACAATTATTTCTAGCCAATGTTTTCTTTTCCATCATACTTTTGTGATTCTTGATTCTAAAGTAGACAAAAGACAACCAACCAATTAAATTCCCTTGATCACTTTTTCTTCTTTTGGAAAGCATCAAACCATTTATAATGTTTGGGTATGTTTGTGGAACTTGCATTTAGGTTAGAAGAACTAAAATAAGTGAGCGTATGAGGAAACTACAAGATCTGGTGCCTAACATGGACAAGGTAATTAGATTCTGATTCAAGGCACAAACTATGTATGTGGATTGTGGAGGGTGGTGGAGGCATGCATGAACCTTGTTTAAATCTTTTTTCCCTTTTGCAGCAAACAAACACAGCAGACATGTTGGATTTGGCTGTCGATTACATCAAAGACCTTCAAAAGCAAGTTGAGGTATGCATGATAATCACCTAACAAGTACCAACCTAGCTATCTCAATTCTCAACATAGATTTAATTTGGTTGCACATCTTATTAGAATTAAAATGTATATAACTTCAAAATCTAACACAATTTTAGGACCAAATAGCACATGCTATGTTTTTTCTTTTTGGATCATGGAATGTAAGTATATCTATTTTTGTACATTTGTACAGACGCTTTCAGACTGTCAAGCTAAGTGTACGTGTTCTTCCAAGCCACAGCAATAACAGGAAAGAGGGGGTGACATTTATATCTACTTTTAGTCTTTATGTACAGATTTGTAATAATTTGGTTACGAAGCTAAGATATAGGGTAGGTTTTCTCTGTTTCTGCACTTTCAAAGATGACATTTATGATTATGTGAACCCTTAATGTACACAGAAGAAAAAAGAGATAGAGAGAGAGATAAATTTATGTGGCTGTGGCTGTAGTGTAGGAAGCCACACCAATGTGCCATCTTCTTCAACGGTTGAAGAAAATTCAACCATAAAAAGCGGACTTTTGAAGGCACATGACATTGGATCTGTACAAAATTTTATTTTGTAAGTTATTGCTTTGTAAGCCTTCAAGGGCCCCATTTGTAGAACTCTTGATCTGATCTTGCAGTATATTATGAAAAAACTCAAATTCATTAATAATATTAAGTTATGAATATTGTTAGAGGTATAACTCTAATTTTCTGTACTTTAATTTTTGGAGTGGATACTTCAATGAGGATATTTTACACGAAGATAATATTGTGAATTATTAGATCGTAGAGTCAAACATATTAATCTATCTAACCATTTATAATATAATCTTTGTGTGAAGACATTATCGTTGAAGTATCCACTAATTTTTGAAACAAGTATTTATTTTACACGCATGTTCGGTTCACAATGACTTGGCATGGAAGACACGGGGCTATAGGATTAGGGGGACCAGGCCGACATTTTTTTCTTTTCTGATACTGAGGTTTTACTGTTTGTTTACCTTGCAATTATGCTATTTACAAACTTTCTTTATTTCTTAGATTTGGGTGTGTTCGATAAAGCCATTACGGGGTTGCTTTCATTTCCGCTTTTGGGATTCATTATCTCTATTGCCTGTATGAATGGTACTACTCCTCCCTGCTATCACTATTGATTTTTGGATCTCCTTATATAAATATGGATTTCTCTATTCTTTTTCTGTTATTGTTATTAGCATTCATGTCTAAAATACTATCAATTATAATAACTAACTACATTGATGTGGAGGCCTGTTGCAAAGGATGCTACAAATTTGCTTAACTAATTCTAAAGAATAAATATGTAAAAAATGAAGTGTTACTTTTACTACAAAAGAACAGTGTGTTCATCATTTAGTTGGCATCATGAATTTCATGTCGATGATAGTGAGAATGAATACAAAAGAGTGCAGAAAATGGGTTCAGTGCTGGTGGAAGGGTTTGATATGGCTTTAAAGAGAGAAAGGTTGGTATGGATATGGGTACAGCTGGAGCCAATGGACAAGACGAGTCAGCATAACCACATTGGGCCATGTGGTGGGGTCCAATACCCCAAAATCATATATAAGTGAGGCCCATGTCACACATGACGTCAGCATGCAAGTCTTTAGTCACTTGCCCTAACCCCTAAGTAAATCTCTCAATTGTTTATTGAATTTTCGTGTAAAGAGATTTACGGCATTAAAATTAATTATTAAAATTAGTTACTAATATAATTGTGTATAAATATATATGTGATTTAATTTATTTTTAATATGTATTTATATTTTAATATATATTTTATATTAATTGTTAATTTTAATTGCTGATTTTGGTGTACAAGTAATATAAACAAATTTGAAATTTGTAGGTAGTGAGCCTCGTGGAGACACGCAGCTTCTATTTGCAATGCCTATAAGTGTGGGGGACCTTCTTTAATTTCCTTTACTGCATCAGTGTCATAGTCCTTGGCTGCTACCAATAATATTCACCGAATCAATGTCTTTTTCAATGGTTCCGATTCAGATGGATGGAGAAGGTAATCTAGCGCAACTTGAAATTTTTCTTCTTTTCAATTGGATATAAATATAACATATGGAATAAAAACGGCATAATAATGAAATGCTTCCTTATTATAAGCTCCCTTTCGGGGGATGAACCTAATAATTAAAATGATAAAACGACAACTGATTCAAATTATTTCTTTGAAGTTTTGTAAATCAATAGAACCGTGAAAGATATAATAAAGGATGTCCGAATATTGTCATGAAGTACAAATAAAATGCAAGCATTTTTAATGAATGTCCTTAATTAGAAAATATGTGTAATAAAAACTTGGAGTTAACATTTGATCCACCCGAAACAATGCAAACGTATGTTTAAACATGGCCTATTCAAAAACCGCGAGTTTGTTACCGGTTTTTCAAGAAGGTGATCAAAGGCCCAATGCAAAACCACCACTATAAAAATTGATGCCAAAGTTTTTGTATGTTAAATTTAAGTCATCTGTATTTTTTTAATAATGCCACGTTAGCACGTTTGCTTACTTAGCAAAATTTAAAAATCAACCAATCAAATTTTAAAAAATTAAAAATAAAAAAAATAAAACCATAACTCCCATAATTAATTAATTTATTACATCTTATTATTTAATAGAAATATAAAGTATTAATTAAATACAATAAACATCTATATTAAAAATATCATAAAATGTTATCATAACAAATTTTAAGTTACAAACTATTCAAATTTCATACTATTTGACATACTTATGTATTATACATAAGACTCTTATTGCTATTACTTTATTTTACCATTCATGGTTCGCCTACAAAAAATATTTACACCAACAAATAAAGAACATCCTATTTATTTAAAAATGATTCTATTAGATGATTAGGTACAAACTAAAAATATTTATTGTATTTTTAAAACAAGTTTATGAGTAAAAAATTAGATAATACAACAAAAATTTTATTTATTCAAAGTATTATTAATATTACTCATTTATATTCTTCATTGATTATAGGAACCAACTTTATTAATACTAATATCATCAGACCTAGATGACATACAAATAAAAAAATTAAGAAAAAAAAGTAAACGAATCTAAGATACATTTCCAGACGAATAATATATATACAAAGATAGAAAAAAGATAATAGATTAAAAAATATATACAAGTCAACAGTTTAAAAAAAATATGTCTTCACAAAAATATAATATAGGAAGAAGAAAGAAATAACTCCAACAATAACTAACTGAAAATAAAAAAGGACAAGTACCATATAAAAAGGCGAAGTCCGTTAATTGAAATAAAAAAAATAAAGATACAGCGATATACAACTTCAATATAAAAAAACTTTTGTATTATAAAATATTTTAAATAAAAAACATCAAATTTAATATTAATTTGTTTATACTTTAATTGATTTCTAATTAATATAATACTTTTTAAAATATATTATATACTATTATTAATTTACTGTCCTGCGCATCGCACGAGTCTCACTCTAGTATATATAGTTATATACAGAGATTAGTTAATGTGTGCTTTAAAAATATATGAAAAAACTCCTATTAATAAAAAATTTTAAATATTTTTATTTAATAAATAAAAAATAAATATATTAAAAACTTAACTTTATATTTTTAATAAAAATATTTTTAATTTATAACTTTTAATGTAACACCCTACCATACAGAATCTTATGCTTAAGTTATAAGATAGAGGTGGTGAGGTATTACGACCTCTAAAAGTAAAAATGTATAAATATATAATAATATTAATTGAAAGGAATTTATACCGAGGAGCCTGTGAAGAAAAGTTTAAAACAAAAGTCGTAACGCTCACGTAAACGGAAAACTTGCGTACGAAGAAAACTAGAGATCATAGGTATAATTAAACAGAAAGTGGGAATAGAGGGTCAAAAGTACAAAATAACAAACTCCTAACTCAGCCTGCGAAGTTAAGACTGGCCGGAGAATATTTACATACATATATATACATATCCCAAAACCTAAAATACAAAGATAAACCCTAATTCTCCATAAACCTTTAAGAGGTACATATATAAGCATAAACTATACATAAAAATAAAACCCAGAAAATCGCTCCGCTACAGAAGTCCAGACGCCTACCGAGGAGCCTCTCGACCTGCATCTAAAAAATAACAATATAATATGGGGTGAGAAGTGAGAACTGAAGATTCTCAGCATGGTAAAGGTGCCACGCATATAAAATATAAGGTCCTGAGAATGCCATAGGCAATCCTAGAACGCCGACACTCAGATATAAAGTTTAAGGAATTAAAAACAGAAGTCATAAATAGGTGGTCGTCTAAAGGTTCTCAACCTAACCAAACTTAACATACACACTTATCTTTTTCCACCTTTCCTCCGTTTCTCCATATCCTGAGTTGCACAGACAAACAAGTAAAACAAGGCAAACACAAGTAGTTCACAAGTAATACAGATAACAATTATAACAAATAGCATATTATAATCACGTATGCAATCCCATATAGTTCACAAGCAAGCAAATCAGACAATATGCACATAATGTATGCCTGTCCTATGACTGTTGATATCAACTGTCGGTTATGTAGCCAACCCAACATGTCATGATAGATAACCATGTGAAATTAACCATGGAAAGAATTCCAAGCTGATATGGGGGAGACAACACCCCAAGCTCAATGATAACCATGGGCAGGAACCCATGCTAACATGGGGAGACAATGCCCCAAGCTAACATAGGGACAACACCCCAAGCTCAATAATATTCACAGGAAAAATTTTCAGCTGACATGGGGAAGACAACACCCAAACTCAATATCATCCATGGGATGAATCCAAAGCTGACATGGGGGAGACAACACCCCAAGCTCAATAACAATTTAATCATATCTCAGAAATAACATTTACGTTCTCAATATTAACTCATAGCTCATTTCATCATTCTCCATTAATTAACATCATCAATTGTCTCACATATCATTTTCCAAGTTACTTTACTCGCTTATTTGCCTTATATGCCACTTTGATCATCCTTATCAATCAAGTACCATCTTCCCCAACCACCTATTACCTTTTAAAAGTATTTTTTTTATCTTCAAGTTACCACCATTTCCTAATTTTATCCTATTACTAGACTTACTAACAAGATTTAGAGCTAAAGGAATGAAAATAAAAGTTTAGAGGTTTGAAATTAAACTTTAAAATACAAAATTTATGTTTGCTGAAATTGGGATCATGCGTATGCGTCGGCCACGCGTACGCATGGGCGTGTGTTTTCTTGCTCGCGTATATGTTTGTTGAAATTGGGGTCATGCGTATGCGTCGGCCACGCTACGCGTTGGCGTATGTTTTCTTGCTCGCGTACGCAAGCACCCTACCCGTAGAGGTTGGTCGCGTCACGTGCATTGGTCGCATACGCAATACTTGCAGATTAGCGAAATTGCTGAGTGCTGCAGAACTTCAACCTTGCCCTCCGAACTTCCGACGCGCATAACTTTTTGTTTTAAATCATTTTTCTTCCGTTCTTCGAACGTTATAAACTTCACGGACTCAATTTTCATATGAAACAAATTTGAAATCATTTGAGGGTATGGACTTCGCCGAAGTTCGACCGAAAATCAGTTTTACACAAAAAGTTTCAAACCTCAATTTTCATCAAAAATCAAAACTCAATACCAATATTCTATACTTATACTTCTAAACATCACCTAAATCTATCAACTATTAACTCAGCCTTCTCATTTATTCCATTACACATTATTATACAACTTATCAAATTCACCCTCAAGAACTCATAACCAACATAATCTCATACTCAATCATTTTCAACACAAATCATATATAGCCTTCTCTTATGCAACATCACATTCATAATTCATTATCATCACATAATCTCATCATCATTATTACTCAACATTTACCATCATCAAACATTCAATATACATTTCAACCACCGAAACAATAATCATCAACACTAGTCATTAATCCTTAACCATACATGCCATACAACCTATCTTAAGGTCATCTAACCTAAGTTTTCACAAGACATTATATAATAAATACGAGAAACCTAAATCATACCTTGACCAATTTTTCGATAAAACCCGTAACACTACGATTAGCACCGTTCTGCAAGGACCCAAGCTTTCGAAGTCACACCAAATGGATCTCCAGCTTCCCAAAGTCTAACGTCAAGTCTCCAACATCACCAATGACCACCAACATGTCCCAAAACAACCCACAACTCACTCTAATACAAATATTTATCACTAAATCAATATAAATTTCACTTAATCACAGATTTTACAAGGGTTTGAGTTATCTCACCTTACCCACAGAGAATTAATACAAGACCCATCAAGGTCACGAAGCCAATTCAGTCCTAAACACCGAAATTACACAATTTCTCAACACTAAACCCAATTTATTTTCGAAATTATGGACTGAGCTGCATGGAGTGAAAATAAAGCTTACCTATGAAATTGTTGGATGAGTCTTGTAGAGCTCGTCGCGGTGAACGCGTAGCCACAAACAGTGTGGCGATTGGAGCTCCGAATTAAAAGTTACGTGAAATTGAAAATCAAACCAAAGGTTTTCTAATGGGGTTTCTTCCCCTTCCTCAAGTTTCCGGCGTGAAACATAACGAGGGAAGGAAGAAGGGCTGTTGCCCCTTTTTTTTTTCTTTAGTCAAGTAGATTGGACAATCCCTAATCATAGGCATTATTAGGCCCATGCTTCACACACTCACACAACACACTCACACACACTACATGGGTACTATGGGTTCTTAAACAACATCCAGTCTCAGCGGAGATTTAAACCCTAAAGTGAGGGTAAAATTGAATTGGGTCTTGGGCCTGTTTTAGGCCCGATTCGTCTGGTTCGATCTGTTCGGTCTAATTTTAGACCAATTTTTTTAAAAATTAGTGTCAAAATTCTTATTTTATGTAGCTCTATTACATTAAACTATCAAATTTTATTTTCTAATTTCTATAATTAATAATTAATTTATTGATTAATTATTTACTAATTTACTAATTATTTAGATTTACATTTAACATGTGTTATTAGAATACAAGTTATATACTTGTTAATATTACATAGAAAGGCTCTCAATCAACATTAATTTGGAAATAATTGATTTCCTTTGACTTGTTAATTACCTGGATGAATATAATCTTCATTAGCCCTGCGAGCTTTAATAGCACAGGATTTTATACATAAACTTATTCAAACAAGTATTCAATGCCAAATGATATTTTTATTCCTTTTTAAATGGAGTGACCCTTTAAATTAAATATTTACACTAGCATACTCTACTTTTATTAATTTTCTAATGATAAAATAAGTAACTACTATTAATCACTAGTTGAATTTTGTATTAAAAGAAAAATTAAAAATAAAAAAAATGACAATAAATCAAATAAAACATCGGAATCAAATCGAAACGGTGTAGACCTTCAAATGGTAATAACCTAAATAAATTTGTAAATGAACATTTTCTAAAAAAAAGAAAACAATGGAAGAAGAGAGAGAGAGGAAGAGAGGGTGGATTGTGGAAGTGGAAGCATGTAACTAATTTGTACTATAGCGTAGAATTTTGGCAGCGTTTGCCTTAGGGTAATCGTGCAGCGGCTGTTATTTTTTCCCTCTCAAAACGCAAAAATTTGAATACTCAAATCTCAAACGTTCAAATTCAATGGACGATACTTCTGTAAATGAACACGCTCCTCACCACGCGCCTCCTGCGCCTCTCGTATCAGTAGCTCCCTTCTCCACCACCGGTCGCCGCCTCTCTGCCACCTTCCAACGGCGGTCCAGGATCCCTGTCCCTTCGGATAAGCCTCCGGTGGCGTGGATATCCCTGCAGGGACGGCTGGTTAACGCGGAGAATGCCAGCTCAGCTAGAACCGTTGGGCTAACCGGAGAGGAAGCGCTTGCGTGGGAGCTCTTCACACCTGTTCAGAGGTTTCTGTTAGTTGCGGTTATTGCCGTTGCGGTTTCTGAGTCCAAGAAGAATAAGCAGATATGGAACCTTAAGAAGTCCGTTGAGCTTAGGGTAGTAGATTGATTCCTTTTCCTTTCACTTTCACTCTTCTCAATTTGATTAGTTTAATGCATATCATGATCTGAATAAGATATTATTAGAATTTTGTGTTTCCTTTTCATGATTATGTCTCCTTTTTAAGATTCGATTCGAAATTTCACTTTCTATGGTAGTAGGGACGCTTGGTTTGCATTTGATTCGAAACTTAAATAAACTATTCGTATGCTTGTTTTCTTGTTTTGAAATCATGATTTTGTTTTGTTTTTGTGGCTTTTTACTTACCAGGACCAGGTGCTATCAAGCATGCAGCAGAAGCTTGACGATCTTTGTGAGCAGTTAAACGGCACTAAAGAGCTCTCAACTGCTGCCTTCAACAAATTATCAAACAAGGATGGAGAATTGCAATCGAGTGAGGCGTTTGGCGCTGAGAAAATCAAGTTTGTTGATTGTGGTTGTTGGCATTGTGAACAACATTATGACCTTTTCAATGAATTGGTGACTATGAAGCTCTTCTGTTTACTCAACATTTTATGACACTGTTTTAATCATTCACTAATTCACTTTGTTAGCAGGGTGCATCTGTTACAAGAGACTCCATTGGAAATGAGTTTATCCAATGCAAGAATTCTTTTTCTAATGAAGAACAAGAGGAACGAAGAATGTCTGATTTGTCAGATTGGGCTTCAAGTGTCACCTCTTCTGCAGAGATTCAGGTAATAATATTGTCTTCACTGTAATCATATAGATAGAGACTCATATGTCTTCGACTCTTCCTATAAAGTCGATAATTGAGAACTATTAAATGATTTGACATGTTTGATTAAATTGCCATTTAACGTTTTTTCAACTATCTTCACACAAAGATAACCGCACCTGGGTTTCAAACAATCATATAAACTTCATTACTTCATAGTTGTTCTTGTCGAGCAATATATGCAATGACTTTTGAAGAACCTTTATCTGACATTATTCCTGATTAGTGTTCTCGTGTGCTATTTATATATAGTTAAACAACTTGGTTGTAGAACAAGATATTTATAATCTTAAGAGGGATTGTGAAGAGAAAGATGCAACAATTAAGGATCTAACCACCCTGATGAAATCCTCTGAGGCTGCTAATTACAAGGTGATAATACTCATTCACATTGCATTCAAATTCTTCTTTTATCTGGTTTACTAATCACTTGTGATACTGTTTAAAACAGAGGGCTGCTGAACTAGAAGACATCATACGTAGGAAGAATTCGACGATCTCAAAATTAAAGAAGGATTTGGTGGTTCTAGAACAAAAGGTAAGAAGCTTATACAAGATATTGTCATTTTGAGATGATAATGAATAAGGACACACATAATTTTTCTAAGAAGTGGCAACACATAAGAATTAAGACATAACTGGTTTTTTCCACTATTGAGTGTAGGTTATGCAGCTTACCAGAGAACGTCGAGCCTCCTTCACTGCCGGTGAATCCAACGGTAGCAGTGTGCTGCCTCAAATGAGGGACAATCTCATCTATGATATGGATAGCACTAGCAGTCCTTCATCTTCCGATTCAGATAGTATTCCAATCAACAATGCAAGAGATACTCCACATTATTTGCCTTCAGCAAAGAATCAGAAATCTGCCCCTGCAAAAGTATCTAGATCTCGATCCGTGAGTCCTCTTAAAGAAGTTTCAAGTAACAGGAAATTCAATGCAGCTTCCTCTTCGAGCCAAAAGCAACTGTCAGTTCGTGGGGACTTGAAAAAGAGTAGAAGAAGGTCTCTTGGTGGGGCTAAGAATGCATCTGGACATAAGAGATGGATGTAAGATATTTGGTAAGTAATCATGTCCTTTTGTTCATTCCTGATACAACTTGGTGTTGATTCTCAAAGTTGATTTTTAAGGTAATGAGTAATGACCAAAGTGCAGGTGCCTTTTGTTTATTTCTTGTCGGTTGAATAATGTTCTGCAATTATCCAACCCAATGGAATGGTGTCTACAGAATGTAGTAAAGATATATATAGTAGGGTTATACTGATAATACTTGCATGTAAGTGTTGTACTTGCTTGCTGCACATCGGTAAATTACTCCCATAATTATATGGTTCCAAATAGTTTTAGATTCAACAATTCAGTCTCAAACAAATTTTTATTATTCTAAAAACTCTCAAGATGCATCGGCTTTTTGATAAGGAAAATTAATTTGTCTGATGATAATGATATTTTTTTAATTTAATTATCTTATAATAAAATTTGTTAAAAAATTTTATTTATTCAATATACATATTAAATTTTTTATTGAAAATAACAAATGACCAATTTATAATAATTATAAAGGATTTTAAAAATACGTTAAGGATGAATTTGAGTGTTTATTATTTACTGTTACTATATTATATACAACTAGGACAAGTTATACATTTATAAAAAATAAAAAATAAGATCTCTATGATGTGTATAAGTGTAAGATAATTCTCTTCTCTTAAGATAGCTTTTAGAGTTAAATGTTCAATTCTAATAGCATATCTAATTTAATATTTTTGGATTAGCTATGCACAAATATTCACACTCTGGGTCATCATTCCGGGAGTGTATTATAAGTTCAGAATCACGCACCTTTTTTTTTTTTTTCTTCTGGCTGGTTGTTTTGATAAAAATGAAATGATGTAGTGGAGGTCAAAGTTTATATGGTTATGGGGTGTTGGGGTAAGCTGCCATATTGGGCTACTGCCGTTATTCAGCGGGTAGAATTGGTTGGGTCATAACAGCAGTCAATGAGACTATGCTTTTCTCATTTTCTTAAAAGACTGCTGTTGTGGCAAGACTTTAGTCTTGCAATGAGTGTACTCGGATTTAAAATTTGATTGATACTAAGGTCCAGTTGAGTAAATAATTTAAATGATCTTTTTTAAAAAAAAGTTTAAAAGATAAGGACTTTTATTTAGAGTAACTTATAAATAAGTTATTTTATACTTGAATTTTTAGTTATAAAAGTACTTATTTTAAAATTGTAGCGTTTTGATAAATAACTAAAAAAATACAATTTTTTTTACATAATAAAATGGATATTAAAACAATGATGATAACAAATATTTTTTAATATTGAATATTAATTTTACATAACCTAATAAGATCGTTTAGGCAACTGATTTTTTATTTGCTTTCTTATTAGTTCCATTTTGTAGGCAATTGGTTCTTCCTATGTAATATCATTAGAAACTAGTTTTTCTACTTCACCTTCACCATAATGATATTTTTGTATGTAGTGAATAGTAATAAAATTTTAATTCACAAAAATTTTAATTTTAAAATCACACGTGAAATAAAATAAAATTAAAACTGAAGGAATATATATAAGAGGTGGTTCAAATGAAACATTGTTTTAAAATGGTGGTGGAGGGCCAATATTTTCCAACAGATGGAACATTGCTTAAAAATGATGGTGGAAGGCCAGTACTTATATCAGATGGAATCTTGCGTGAAAATGGTGATGGAGGGTCAGTATTAGCAAAAACAAGAAACATTTTTTCACAGAGCAAGAATAAAAGTAGATATTTTTTGTTTTGAAGTCAATTTTATTTTATGGAAGTGATAGAATGACTTGTCAAGAAGAAAAAATTATATATTTCTACTTCTTCAAAAAACTGTGAATTAACTTTTTGGAAAGTTAAAAGCTTTCTTTTAAAATGGTGCCAAACACGCATATAGAGACTTTTCATAATTTAAAAGTAAAAAAAAAAAAATTAGCTTCTGCTACTTCCCAGATGGGTTCTAAGTAGTGAATAAAACTCTTAATGTTATGTGTGTAGGTGTAGTATGGATGAATTTGTAATGATTGCTGAGGATAAGTTTTTCAGCGGCAATTAAACATTTGTAGCCTTTGTGTTGCACTCCATAATCATAATCAGGCTTGGAGTTGAACAATCTTTCATAAGGTGTAATGTTTAGCACTGGAGTTGGTAGAAAATTTATCAACCTGAGGACAGTCATGAAAGCATCCCAGAACCTTTTTGGCATAGACGCAGCTGCTAATAATGTCAACCCAGTCTCTACAATGTGTATGTGTTTGCGCTCAACAGCACTATTTTGTTGGTGTTCATATGGGCAAAAAAATCTCTACATAATACCTGTATCATATACAGACTTAGCCAAACTAACATATTCTTTAACGTTATCACTTTGCACACATTTAATCTTAGTTTCAAGTTGCAATTCAGCCATAGATCGAAAATTTTTAAATGCAGATCTGATCTGACACTTAGAGGACAGCAGATAAATTCAAGTAAAATGTGAGAAAGTATCAAAAAATGAACATAATATTTACAATTATTGATTGAAACAATACAATAAGAATCCAGATAATCAGATTAAGGAAAAGCAATATGACATGACTTAACTTGACTAACTACCGAAACTGATGGATGCCCAAGACGAGCATGCCATAACAAGTAGTTGTTATTTCTTGATACAAGTACTAAAGATAGTAAGGCAGCAGCAACATCATCTCTTGATTTTGGACAGAATTCAGAGAATTTGTACAATCCTTTATCAACTGTTCCTTGGAGTATGACCTCCTTAAAAACCTTGCATTTGACAACACAATGATCATTATGAAATTCAAAAAATACTCTATTATCTTTTGCAAACTGATAGACACTTAACAATTCTTTGAAATTTTTGGAACTAGCAGTAAATTGCTAAGCAAGAATTGTTTTCTATTTAGATCTGAAATGAAAATTGAAATTTCAATATGATTAATTGGCAAACTTGAACCATTGCCGATGGTTACTCTTTCTGAACTAGCGTATTCAGTCTTTTTTCCAAAGTTGTGAGCATCGGCTGTCATGTGGTGCGTGGCTCCTGAATCTGGAAACCAATCTGGATCTTGCAGCGTTGTTGGAGTAGCGAATTCAGCATCATTCTGAACCAAGGCATTTGTGTATGACAAATTTACGCTAGGGTTGTGCGAATGTGACGGAGCTTCAGCTCTTCCATTACCATAGCCATTATACCTGTACCAACAATTGAGAGCCGTGTGCCCAAGTTTGTTGCAAACTTGGCATTGCGATGATCTAGGACCACCTCTTCCGTAATTTTGAAATTGAGACTGCGCCATTCTTGCTCCCCTCATAAATTTTGTACCACCTCTGCCACGAAGGACACCTTTGCTTCCACGGAAACCACCTCTTGAGTGATAGAAGTTTGATTGTGAGCCAGGTGTGCTTGCACAAGATTATCTGATTTCTTGTACTTTTCTAACAACTCCTCATGTGCCATCAGCAAAACTTCTAATTTTTCTATGGACACAGGCTTGGATCTTGCCGTGATTGTTGTGATAAAAGAGGTATACTCCTTGAGCAAACTATTCAACGCAGCTTCAACATGATTAGCATCACTAATTGCAGCTCCAACACATACTAATGAACCAACTATTTTCTTGATTTCAAGCAAATAATCTGAAACAGATCCTTCCTTCTTCGTATTGACTAACTTGTTCTTTAATTGCTTAATTTTTGCTGTAATTTGAGATGCGAAGAATGTTTCTAACTTGCACAAGATTTTATGCGAAAAGACACAACTGATCATTCTCGCCGTTAACCGCTTGCTCATCGACGCTAATAACTAAGTCTTCAATAACGCATCCTGCTTCTTCCACTTCGAATACGCTGGATTGATCACATCGGCAGCTTTATCTCCGAAGAGATACTTCACTGGAATCGATTGTTCTGTGATATGGTCAAGCATCTCATATTCTTCGATCATGGATTTTACTTGATCCTTCCATGGTAGATAGTTATTCTCATCCAATTTCATAGCTATTGGATTAGAGAAGACTCGCGCTACTTGCGCCAAAGACATTGTTGCGGAAGCTATGGGAGAGAGAAAGCTCTGATACCATATAGGTATAAGACTAGAGAGAGAGAATAGAAAAAGAATAAAATTCTAGAAATGTGTTAAGAATGAATGTATTAACAAACTCAATTAGAATAACAAATTCATTAACAAACTATTAGTAATCCTAACAATAAGCTAACTTTCTTTATCTCTTTTAGGGACAGTTCAATTCATATTAAAAAAACTTGTGTTGTGTATGAAGGTGAAGGTGAAGAGCCTCCTCTAGCCTCCAAAGTCCTATCTATCACCATCCCTGTCATGTTTTTCAATGGTCAACAAATTAATTAGTCATCCTCTTCCTTGACCTTCCTATTTCCAATAAAACGGTACAAAAACCATAAAAATGTTTTGTTTTGAGCAGTTTTTACTACGGTAAATATTTATTTCTCCTGTATTTTTCAACCACAATTGAAACCATACCATCCATAACATGATTAGTTTCACACTCTAGTGATTTTACTTTACAAGTCAAAACGTAATGCAATGTATAAATTTAGAAGAAGCACAAATGTGGAATATAGGAAATGAGGGCTGCGCATTAATTGCGATCAGCAGACAGCAAACTATTCTCGTACCTACCTTGATCTAAAATATTAAAATATTCGAGTCAAGTCAGGTATGTACACGTTTTTGTCCTTCTAGCTGGCTGAGAGTCTGAGACCAAGGCTGAAGCTTTGGCCGGAAAACACAAACACTCATGCAATTTTCTAAAGAAAACTGAAATAAAATTTGGAGCCAAAGACAAAGTGACAAACATCCCCCAAAGATAGGTAAACTAAGCTCAACGACCACAAGCAGCTATACAATTATTTTCCTTTCCCATTTAAAAATAAAATGTAGTTAACAACAAGCAGAGGAATGAATTTTCAAAAGCTAATGTTTATAGGGGCCCACCCAATTTTCAGAATTGCTTTTTAAATTTTAAGGTCTTCGTCAAGTTCGTACATTTGGTTCTAGAATTGCAGCTCCAACTTTGAAGTTAATTAATTTTATTGCCTTTAATTTCTTCATTATTGTCCACGCTTTTTCTTTGAAAAGCTATCAGTGGAAGACTAAAAATGCAACATGATCATCATCAAAATATCTTACATTCTTACCATACCCCACCCAAAACATGACAATATAGCATCGCATAATTCTATTTATTCAGTTCATTCTAAAAAACCTATATTTCACAATTTGTCTCATCTAAATTGTTGCATGCCTTTTTCCCGTTTTACTTGACCTGTTATTATCCCAAAGCTATTTGATATATAAAATAAAGGTCTAGGATCACCAATGAACTCACAACCGATTTTTCCAGATAATGGTAGTTAAACTTAAATCTATACAACTTTATTAATATCAATTTAACCACGTGCAAAGTCCTCATTATGATAAATCATCTGTCTATTAGGTTGCATTTGTTTACATAGACAAAACATCGAAACAAAAATATAAAGACACAAAATCGTATTTGACAAAAGAGACATGAACAGAGACAATGTGTTTAGAGATATTGAATTAGTGTATTTTGTGTCCATCATAACAGGAATGACACAAAGACACTAATAAGAGACACAACTTATTTTTTATTTTTTTTTATTATTCTTGTTAATTTTTTATAATTATATTTTTGTCTCAAATTTTTTGAATGAAAATAAATGAAAATAAATTAGATTTTTATAATTTATTCTAGTTTATCACCAAACATAATATAAGAACACAAAATTTTGTATGTCTGTCCTTTATGTCTTATTCTCAATGTCTTATTTGATGCTGTTCTCAGAAACAAACACATCCTTAACAAATTAGTAAATGTTAACGTGTTACATTAACTTTTTCATATAGTAATATCTATTAGAAAAATACTCTGATTTACATTGAGTGATACGAGCAAACCCACCCATAATGGGCCGAATACAGCAATTGCAGAACCGACAACTCATGATGGGCCAAATGTACCAATTGCAGATCCAACAAGAAAAAGAATAAGAAAACCACCTATGTGTTATGAAGGGTGATATGAGGGTGCGTCACAGGGAATTCTTATAGTATGCTGAGGTGGAGAGTTAGTTACAACAATAGAGAGAATGCATGTGTATGAGGAGAGAGGAGTGTAATGGGAGAGGATATGCATATTTCATATGGAAGGTTGTTATAGGAGTCTTCCCTGAGTCAGGGTTGCTACTGTTGTTGATTAACTACAATTACATTCTCACTGTTTCATTGATTACTTGATATTTTTTCTGTATTGTTATATATCTTCACTTGCTGAATTTGTTCTGGTGTATATTGTCTTTTGGTTACCTATTAATTGGTGCTCTCGTTGAGAGAATCGGAGCCATAACGGAAGGAACACGTCTGAACCGATTAGAGGAGCTCACTTTGTCGAACAAGCAAGAGGTCACCACCCTTAGCCGCGGTCTCGTGGAAGCTAACGAGAGGATCGCCGATACGCAAGCTCAGCTCACGAACATGGACTCTTCCTTACGATCCATTGAAAAACTGCTTCGTGAGAATTTGAAATTGAAGCTTAAGGTGAATGATTATGGCTTCAATGGTGACGACACCATGGAAGGTGGTTCAGGGGCAGGGTCTGTGAGTGTGGGGGCTGAGCAACCGTGGCCCCGACTCAGAGTGAAAGTCGCCGATCTACCAATGTTCGACGGTGAGGGGTGGAGGATTGGGTGTTTCGGGTCCGCCAATACTCAGAGACTTTTGAGATACCCATGGAACAACGAATCAGGGTATTGTCATTTCACTTGGTAGGGAATGCTTATGCTTGGTACTGGTGGGGGATCAACAACAACATGGCGTATACATGCGAAGCGTTTCTGGAGGCGATGGTCCTCAGATTTGGAAAGAACCTCTATTATGATCCCCGAACCGCAATTAAAGAGTTGAAGCAGAGTGAATCGGTGGAAGAATATCAATGCCAATTTGAAGAATTGACCAACCGAGTCAATGGATTGAGTGAAGAATGGATAATCTCACTCTTCGTAGCCGGACTCAAAAAGCCATTGAAGTGTGAATTGCTCTTGGCCCAACCTACCTCTTATGTACAAGCTGTCTCCATCGTCAAACTGCATGAACAAAAAAATGCGGTAACTGCGGGCCTAGCTAGAAGCACTAGTAGTAAGCCCATTACTCAACAAGCCCCAACCCGATTTGCACCCAACCGCACTCTCAATCCCATTTACACTAATAAGAAAATTCAAACTAACCCCACCTCTACCAACCCCGCAAACCCTACGATTCTCCATTCCACCAACACTCCCACCAAGGCACCCCAGCCACCATTCAAGAAATTAACAAGTGCTGAGATTCGGGCTAGACGAGAAAAAGGATTGTGTTACTATTGTGATGACAACTATGCACCGGGACATCGTTGCAAGGCCTCATATCAATTGCTCATTGGGGAAGAGGAACTTCGGGAGTTGTTGCAAGGAACGACAGAGGGTAATGGAGAGGTACACGAGTCAGACACCGAAGAAGAGGAGGAAGAGGGTGAACAACAGAATCTGCAGATTAGCCTCAAAAGCTTTTGAGGGCGAATTTCACCCTGAGACCCTGCGTGTGAAGGGTACCTACGCCAACAAGCAGCTGCTGATTTTAATCGATGGAGGTAGCACCCATAATTTTATCAAGGGGTCCATAGCTAAGAAGCTCAATTTCTCTCACTCCTACACCTGCATTAAAGGTAATGGTTGGTAATGGTGAATCCATAAACTGTGCTGCAAAATGTCGAAACCTATCACTATTGGTGCAGGGATATAGATTCTCCGCGAACATATACGTCTTGAACCTTAAAGGAGCAGATGTTGTGTTGGGTGTACATTAGATGATGAGATTAGGCACCATCCGAATTAACCACATGGAGCTGTTTATGAAATTTAAGGAAATGGGGACATGGATCACATTCAGGGGTGAACGATTGCTGCGAGAGATCGAGCTTAATTTCAGGGAGCTACGGAAACTCAGCGGAAGTAGTAACATTGCTTCATTGTTTCAATTGGCAGTGATTCCATCGGTGGAAGAGCCCGTTCCGGAGGTAGAGGAAGTGGCTATCCAAACAGTTATTGAGAAATTCACTGATGTTTTTGAAGAACCAAAACAACTTCTCCCTCATAGAGCTATTGACCACCCCATCTACCTTACACTGGGTGCATCGCCAGTAAGCATTCGACCATATAAATATCCCCATTTTTCAGAAGGAGGAGATGGAGCGGTTAGTGTCAGAAATGTTACAAGCGGGGCTGATTAAGGATAGCCAGAGTGCATTCTCAAGTCCAGTATTGCTAGTAAAAAAAAAGCATGGTGGTTGGCGATTCTGTGTCGATTATAGAGCTCTGAACATGATAACAATTAAAAATAAATTCCCAATCCCTACTATTGATGAGATTCTCGATGAGTTGCATGGAGCTAGGTTTTTCTCCAAATTTGACCTCAAGAGTGGGTACCATCAAATCAGAATGCGTGAAGAAGACATAAGCAAAACAGAATTTCGTACTCATATGGGTCACTATGAGTTTGTAGTGATGCCTTTTGGGCTTACTAATGCACCTTCCACCTTCCAAGCAACAATGAACAGGATTTTCCAACCATACTTGAGGCGATTTATTGTTGTATTTTTTGAGGACATCCTGGTTTACAGCCCGTCCCGAGAGGAGCATCTGGATCATTTAGTTCAAGCTTTACAAATCTTGAAAGAGAACCAATTCTTCGCCAAGCATTCTAAGTGCACCTTTCTGCAACAACAAATTGAGTATTTGGGGGCATGTGATTTCGGGCGAAGGGGTTAAGGTGGATCCAGCCAAAATCGAAGCAATTGTAGTGTGGCCTGTTCCTAAGTCTCTAAAACAATTAAGAGGATTCTTAGTGCTGAAGGGGTATTACAGGAAATTCGTGGCACAGTATGCGTAGCGAGTGTTTCCATTGACAGAACTTCTCAAGAAGAATGCATTCCAATGGAATATCGCTGCTGATCAGGCTTTCCATCAATTGAAGCAGCTGATGGTTCATACCCCAGTGTTGGCTCTCCCTGATTTCACACAGCCCTTTATAGTGGAGACTGATACTTCGAGTACTAGCGTCGGGACAGTTTTATCCCAAGGGGGACACCCCATAGCCTACTTCAGCAAGAAATTGGGAGCTTGGTTATCTCAAGCATCTGCATATGTCCGAGAGCTATATGCAGTAACTCAAGCTGTGGTGAAATGGCAGCATTACTTATTAGGGCGGAAATTCTTAATCAGAACTGATCACCAAGGTTTGCGGGAGCTAATGACGCAGGTGATCCTTACCCCGGAACAACAACACTACCTCTCTAAATTGCTTGGATATGAATTTGAGATTGAGTACCGCCTTGGGAAGTTTAACAAGGTTGCGGATGCGCTATCCAGGCTAGGGGATGATGAGCATCACACACAGCTCCAAGCATTCACAGCAATGCAGTCCAATCTTTTGCCAACCCTGCTCCAGGCTAATAACGAGAGTGAGGAGATGCTTCAGTTGCAAGAGAAGCTACAGAGGGGTACATTACCTTCTGAATATGTATTCAAGGATGGGTTGATGACATACCGAGGTAAAATTTGGGATTCGAATGTTGCTAATATACGTGAGACGTTGTTGCACCAGTTCCATTCAGCCTTGACTGCAGGGCATGGGGGTATTTTGAAAACGTATAAAGGGTTGGGTGAGCTATTTTTTTTGGCCAGAGATGCGCCAAGATGTGGTTCGATTTGTCAATCATTGTGTGGAGTGTCAGTGTACAAAGTATGTCACTGCCAAGCCACAGGGACTCTTGCAACCGCTTCCGGTTCCGGCAAAGCCTTGGGAAGACATTAGTTTAGACTTCATCACCGAACTACCAAATTCCAATGGTTTTACTGCAGTGTTAGTAGTGGTGGATCGGTTCAGTAAAACAGCTCGGGTTGCGCCATTAAAGACGGGGTTCACTGCCAAATTGGTCGCTCAGAAATTCATCAATTTCGTGGTGAGGTATCATGGCTTCCCAGCCACTATTGTCTCAGACAGGGACCCTCTTTTTCTTAGTCGTTTTTGGAAAGAATTGTTTCAGCATTGTGGTACTAAGTTGCTCTATAGCACGGCTTATCATCCTCAGATGGATGGGCAAACCGAGGTTGTTAATAGGACCCTGGAGCAATATCTGCGTGTGTTTACACATGCTCATCCAACCAAGTGGTCTGCCTACCTCAATTGGGCAGAGTTCTGTTATAATAATTTTTTTCACTCCACCATTGAAATGTCACCACATGAGGCCTTGTATGGGTTTGCTCTCAGAACTATACCCGACTATACTAGTCGCTCTTCTTTGGTCCAAGACGTGGATGATCTATTGCGAGTTAGGGAGATTCTTGACATGGAACTCCGATTTCGCCTCCAACAAGCCCAAGAACACATGAAACGCCAAGCTGATTCTTATAGACGTGAAAAATCATTCAATGTTAGTGATTTAGTTCTCTTAAAGCTTCAACCATATCGGCAGGGGTCCGTAGTGACGCGAAGACATTTGAAACTTGGTAAGAAATATTTTGGACCATTTAAGGTGCTCCAAAGAGTGGGAACTGTCGCTTACAAACTGGAGTTACCAGTTGGAAGTGCCATTCATCCCGTTTTTCATGTTTCACTACTGAAGGAGTTTAAGGGTGAGTCCGTTATGGCAGGGGGCATCAACGAGCTTCCTCTTTCTCTGCCTTTTGAACCAGTGCCGGTAGCCATTATTGATAGTAGAACATTGCAGCTTGATTATGGGTCTCAGGATGTTCAAGTGTTGGTGGAATAGCAAGGAGCACTAAGAGAGGAAGCAACATGGGTGAGTTGGGCTGAGTTGGTGAGAATGTATCCTGGGGAAGACCTTGAGGACAAGGTCATTGTAATGGGGAGAGTGATTGATACGAGCAAACTCACTCATAATGGGCCGACTACAGCAATTGCAGAACCGACAACTCATGATGGACAAATGTACCAATTGCAGATCCAACAAGCAAAAGAATAAAAAACCACCTGTGTGGATGAAGGATTATAAAGGGTGATATGAGGGTGCGTCACAGGGGATTCTTATAGTATACTGAGGCGGAAAGTTAGTTACAACAATAGAGAGAATGCATGTGTATAAGGAGAGAGGAGTGTAATGGGGGAGGATAGGCATATTTCATATGAAAGGTTGCTATAGGAGTCTTCTCTGAGTCAGGGTTGCTGCTGTTATTGATTAACTACAATTACATTCTCACTGTTTCATTAATTACTTGATATTTTTTCTGTATTGTTATATATCTTCACTTACTGAATTTGTTCTGGTGTGTATTGTCTTTTGGTTACCTATTATTGAGTTTCTATTAATATCACTATATCAGTATACATGTTAAATTGATAATTTGATATATTATTATCTCGTTTATTATGAAATTAACGGAGAAAATTAAGTTACTATATTTGTTGAATCCCTAGTTCACTCTCAATCTCGACGGTTACTGCTCCATTGTCGTTGATTTTGGCATAAAACACAGAGCAGAAGTAAAATTTTTCTTACGACATAATATGTCTACAAAAGGAACACACAAATTAATGTTAATTTTTGCCAATGAATTATAACTCAAATGACACAGTCTCTCCATACTCAATTAAAAAATTATGGGTTCGAGTCTCCTATCTTTAGTAAAAAATTAATGTTAATTTTTCCAATATTCTAATATCTAGTATCTAATCTGTACAAATTTATTTAAATAATATCACATCAATAATTGTAATTTTAAATAAATTCCTCAACTATCATATGAGATGTTACTTCTAACAAACGTTTCATCTAAAGCGTATAAAAAGATCTGAATGTCAAACTTCTTATAAGTTGAATACAATTTAATTATAAATATACAAATGAGAACTTATTAAATCATTTTATTTTTATGAAGGCACTTTGTAATAGTTAATCTAAAAATATTATTCGTATATTAAAATTAGTCGTTACGTGTGTAGTTTAATTTATTTTTAATGTATATTTATATACTAATATATATTATACTAATAATTAATTTTAATAGCTAATTTTAATATATACGTAGCATAATAGTAGCTAATCTCATGTCTAGGTGTACAAACGTGTAAAAGAAAGAAGATTTAGCATTTCACATACATTTACTAGTAAAGAATGCCAATAAGACTAACTACTACTTCATTAAAAAAATTCCGTCTTATATATATACACGCTATTATTAACTAAAACTAACACTTTATGCCTACAGTGTAAATAATAAACCAAAATTGGTTTGTTGAATTAGTAAAGCATGGAGCACATTACACACTTTAATTAAGAAGTTAAAAACAAATAACTAAAACTCATTTGACTAAGAAAACAAACGCAGAAAAGATTACAACGCGTTTAGGTAAAAAAAAAACACACTCGTATAGTTTCGTTGCGGTTTTTAAACCTTCAACCTTTCTCAGTGTTCGAGATACTCTCATAATAAGAACCTATATTACTAATAACTAATGTAAAAGACAATTAATTAATTAAAATACAAATAAAGCCTAGGAATTTCTCACTCAGGTGGGGTGATATTAGAATCGAACTGGTCAAATTATTAGGTTACTAATTCATTAGTTTAATGTGATTACAGATTAAATCGATTAATTTGATCATAATTAAATAATTATATAAAATTTAATTTAATTTTTTTATTTTTATAATAAAAAATTTTTAGTTTTATTTTGTATTATATTAATTATTATTTTTAAATTTTAATAACTCATCAATTAGTTTATATTTATTATATTTTTTAAATATTTATAAAAAATAAAATAATAATCATAAAAATAAAAAATATATTATAATTAATAAAATATTTTTTAATTTATAAATATAATTTAATTTTATTTATGCAATATATTTAATAAAAAAATATTATGTATAGAAAATAATATTTTTTAGTTTAACGGAATTTTATCGAACCGAGTTAATTTTAACCGATTTTAGTCGAATTTAATTTATTTTTATCAGATTTGATTAAAATTTAATTGGATTAATTACTTTATCAGTTTAAACAATGATCCAACACGAATTGATAATTAAACAATGATCCAACACGAATTGATAATTAGATGACTGAATTTTTTATCTGACGGACCAGGTTAGGCCAAATTGATAACTATGTACAAAATCGTCGCTAATAACATAGCAATGTTTGCCAATGAGTAATAGCTCAAATGACATAAATTTTCCATACTCATCTAAGAGGTTGCGGGTTCGAGTCTTCATATCTTTGGTAAAAAAAAAAAAAAACATAGCAATGCTTCACTTAACATAAGTCTGTAATCGTCACAAATGATTGTAGGAATCTTATATTTAAAATGAAGTGTGAAGCAAAAAACAACTACTTTAACAACTTGCATTGATATTAATATTATACATGCACGAAAATACAAGGAATCTTTTCTCTTGCATTATTTCATTATTACACAAAATCTAAAACATATATAAAAATAACAATGCATAGAATATACGAACTTAAGAAGAAGCTGGTCTAAGTCTACATATAAAATTTTCATCATGGTCTCTTAGACTTGGATCTTATACTTTTCCACAAATTAGAAGGTTTATTTATATGTATTGCTTGTGGATAGTGGATACGTGTTGGACTAATTTATTTTTCTTCTTTTTATTTTTTCCAATCATTTTAATTAATATAAAACGAAAATAATCCAGAAACTAGTTTCCCATTTAACTCGATAGATTCTTTGACTTTCGCATTAAATGCTCCTCCTTCATGAATCTCCTTTTATAGTTGAACCGAAGCGGTTCCATACCTAAGCTTCTACTACTTATCTTTCTCCATTCCTCTGATCTTCACCAAAACTTGGTTATTACTTATTAGTGAAGTGATTAACCAACGAAATTAACAGTTTAATTAACACAAACGCAATTCAATTTCTGTTTGAGTGGTTAGTTAAAACTAACATGACCATGGACAAGGCATCAACAGCACAGAGCAGCTCCGATTCACCGACACGAGACCCGAAAGTATTGTCCATAGAGTGCATCAAGGGAAGCTCCAAAGCCGACGAGTGGACCGGCGACATGCTTCAAACCGGCGATATCGTCGAGGAGATCCGAATCGGAGGATCCGTGAATTCCTTGGTCCGGTTCAAGTCACCGTTCAAGAACGGAAAGAGTGGCGTCAATAAGATCCTTCAGGACTCGTACAAGAAGAAGGACACCTCCATAGTGGTTCGGGTCAGGCGAGGACCCGACGAATTCTCCGAGCTTCAGGCTTGCATCGTTCCAAGTGACTCTGCTTCTAAGAAGAACTTCGTCCTTCGCTCCATCGCCGATCCAAATTACGTCGTCGGGTTCGTGGATCGAACCGAAGCTGAATGCTTCGACCTTCAAGGTACCTTCTCTTTTCTTTTGACTTTTAGGTTAAGTTACGTAATTATGTTTTAATTTTGGTTCACTTTATTCAAGCAAGTAAATTACGCACTACCTTCCCCGCCATCGCCAATGTACTTCTACTTCTATATTTAATTAGGTCATTATTTAGTCAAGTTATTTTCATTGGAAAATAATATATTAGATTATAATTTAATCAAATTTTACCTAAAAAGTGATGCACCAAATTTTGTTGAATTCATCATTCATGCATTGCACGTGTTGCGCAGACCCCGTGACTTTGCTTTTGTTAAGTCAAAAGATGATTCAACATGTTTAACTATTTTGTATTGTTTTCAATTTGAACATTTAAAGCTTCAAGATCGACTAGGATGGTAAATGCACTTACGAGAACAAAGCTACAGGATGGGTTTGTTTCATTTCCATGGGAAAGGAGGATGCAAGAAATGCTATCAGTCCCAAATTCCAGCAACTTTCTTTCCATGTTACTCCTTCCAAAAGCTTCAGATAGAGTATCTTCTCGTTACAATGATGTCGATGACACCCTGGCCAGAGCAAATGCCTGGCTTAATGCAGCTCAAGCTTCTGGAGTCCCCATTGTCTTCATGAACATTCAAACTGAGTCCCTTCTTACTAAGGTAGCGGTTAATCGGTTACCATTCCCTCCAAAATTATGTTATACAATAATGTTACTTAGAATTCACTTTTTTTTTTCCTTTCTTGTGTGACAGATATCTGGAGAGACAGCTTCTTCCACTGTGAATGCAGGATCATTATCTGACTTATCTAACTTAGCAAATGCAAGCCTCTATGGCTTTGAGGATTACCACGGAATAGACATCGGCGTCGTTCGTGCCGTTCGCCTCTGGTATGCTCCAATCGGAGGAGAGTTCTCTATTGAGATAAAACTAAAAGAGGATGATTCAAAGCTTGGTTTTGCAATTAGTCGTACAGAAGAGGTTTCTATCTTAGCTTATTCTATAAATAATCTATAAGTATGGTTAAGGATTTAGCTAATAGTTTTTGTTTATAATGTTACAGGGATTTATATTTGTTTCATCGGTTACTAATCAAGAAAACGTGCCTGCAACAAGGTCAGTGCTAAGCAATCTCTATAAACTAGCAACAGATACTTGTAGATTGTTGATTATCTCAAGAGTTTCAAATCAAAAAGTGCTTCCGTGGATGGTCTCTTCAACCGGTGCCATTCGATGTTTCGACACAGTTTCGCTAAGCCAGAAGCTGTCCTTACACCGACACACCAGAGTTCCAATCCTCCTTCATGTCTTCCTTTGGGACCGAGCGTTGGCTTCTTCAAGCGGAGGGAGCAATCGATTCAGGGTCTTGTCTCCTCCAACACACCATCCTCTTCCATTGCCTCCAAATGAATCTGATTCAAGTGATATCACCCCTGTTGGTTCGCCCCGCCTCGCCAGAGACACAGCCGGGGAACTTTCTTTTAGATTTCATGACTTCTCCTTATCCAGTAACTGGGTATGAATATGATTAATGATGTACTACACACACACCCTTGAATTTTTGTTTGCTTTTGTATCCCTTTTAACCTTGCAAGACGAGTTTCTAACAAGGGCTTTAATTGTTGTTTGTTATTGCATAATGTACATACACATAAGATACATTGCTTTAGAATTCAGAGATTCAAGGACGTACTGGTTTCTTTTGTTTCATTTGCTTGTGTTATGTTGTTCACAAAATTTCAAGAAACGGTCAAACAAAATAATAACAACAAAGTCTTGTTCCATTAGGTATTAGGTAGGTGTTTTGTCGGTCTTTTTTTCATATGTCCAAATGACCTGAGACGTAATTCTACTATCTATTTTATAATAGGTACTATTTCAACTTCTTTTCTTATATATTCGTTCCTTATTTTATCCAATCCTGTATGACCACTTATCTATCTTGATATCTTCATCTATGCCACACTAATGATCGTGCTCTCTTTTGGATGACCAACATTCTGCACTATAAAACATAATCGATATGATAACAATGTGATATAATTTAGGGCAATTTACGTTTTTAAATTGTTTGACCTTCAATATTACGTAAATACATTGTTTTCAATTTCAATACGCAAATGTATTGTTTCACTATTTTATGTAAACCGCTACTGGCAGTAGCGGTTTACAGGTGTGCATAAACCGCTACAACCAGCCGCGGTTTACGTGTATGCGTGTGTGAGTGTAAACCGCTATAGGCAGCAGCGGTTTACGTGTAGTGTGCTGCCTATATAGTCAAATTATACAAAATTAAATAAAAATTAACTAAGTTCTATACAAAAGAACATGTATTAATAGAAATAATTAAAAATTTTATATGAATAATGAGTACTAAAAATTCCGTTACAAAAATATAACAATATGCATTAGAGAATATAAAAAAAATTCTAAAAAAACATATTACTATGAATAAACAAAATAAATGAAAAATTGATTAAAAAATCAAAACTTATAAAAACTGATAATTATTCTTGATTTTTTTATTACAAATAAAATTGAATGGCAAAATTAGCAAAAAAATAATATTTTTTTAAATTATTTTTCAATTTAATAATTGAACAGAACGTAAAAACTACACTTAGTTATTTCCAGTGAACAAGAGTTAAAACATAGAAGTCATGTTTGTCTTTAAAGAAAAAAAAAAACAGACAAACAAAAAATTCTGATATTTAACAAGAAAAGTCTAATTAAAAAGATGTTGCAGCGAGTACATAAAATCGACCATGATACATAAGCCTATATTAAAATCCACGATTATAAAACATAAGTTAAAATATAAATATAAAATATATATTAAAAATAAATTAAATAATATATATTTATATATAAATATATAATAATTAATTTTAGTAATTTATTTTAGTATATAAATAATATTTTTAATCAAACATATACAAAATAAAAAGATACGTGAGTACATAAAAATAGGGAGATATATAGGTGTATTATACACATAATATATTAAAACAATATTTTTTGTTCTTGTTTTTTGTGTAATTTACTCTCTAACTGAACTATATATGACCTCCATTAATTCTTAGAAGATAGTACAATTTACATTATTTTTTAAAAAATATATACATGTGACTTTTGTTTATTTAATTTTCAATGAAATTATTTGGTATAACATTTATATTTTAATTACAATATAAGGAGACGAAACTATATATATGTATTGAAAATTAATTTTAACTTTTTCAGTTAACATTTTTTGTTAAATTTTTTTTGTTTTATTTTGATTTCTTTTTCATCTATTTGGAAGTAGAATCTCAGACTGAGAAAGGGGACAATAATTCCTTTAAATTTTAATTTTTTTCATATAAATTATATATAAATTTTAATTTTATTTTTTAAATTTTTATTTTTATTTTATTTTATTATAAAATTAATTTTTGGTTATTCTTTAATATTTTGCCTAGTTTCGTCATTGTATCTATATATTATTTTATCATTTAATTGTTGACTGAAAAACTTTGGATTTTATCATCTAATTGTCTATTTTTTGTTTGAAATAGACACACTACATGTAAACCGCTATAGCCTATAGCGGTTTACACTCACACACGCACACACGTAAACCGTTGCTACCTGCAGCAGTTTATACTCACACACGCACACACGTAAACCGCTGCTGCCAGCAGCGGTTTACACTCACACACGCATACACGTAAACCACGGTTGGTTGTAGCGGTTTATGCACACTTGTAAACTGCTGCTGCCAGTAGCGGTTTACATAAAATAGTGAAACAATGCATTTGCGTATTGGAATTGGAAACAATGCATTTGCGTAATATTAGGGGTCAAACAATTTAAAAACGTAAATTGTCCTATAATTTATCTTTAAGTTTAAAAAATATTTTTTTGTCACGTACAAAATTTCAAAAAATGGTCACAATAGCTAATTTGCTTTATGCAAAGTATATTATACATACTTATTACATCCAAAGAATAATGACATTTCAGAACTTGATATGGAAAATCCATTCACTATTAAGATGAAACGGGTAAAGTTCTAAAAAGTATATAAGTGTTTTCTATATTTTAATCATATTAAGATGAAACGGGTAAAGTTCTTAAAAGTATATAAGTGTTTTCTATATTTTAATTATTTTATTTGTTTGCTTTAAGTTCTTCATAAATCAATGTTTTAATATTATTTTTTATTTAAAAAAAGGAGTAAATCTCAAAGTGGTTCCTGAACTTGCAATTGAGTTTTGAATTCGTCTCTAAACTTAAAATTATCCAAAATATGTCCCTGAACTTAACACTGATCGTCCCTGAAACACTTTCAGTCGATCGTTTACCACGCTTGCATTGAAACGACGTCATTTTGTATTTGTTAAAAAAAAAAAACTAATGGATCAAGTCAACAATGACACGACCTTAGAAATTCACCCAACCAGATGGGATCTTAGTTGCAATTCGGTATCACATCCCTCCGCTTCAGATGAACTTAGGCGCTGTTCCTTAGTTGATGGTGAGATGTTGTGATGACGTTTAAAGCTTGTCGGCCGCCGTTGCTGTCTCCTCTTTCTCTCTGACCTCACAATTTTACCGTTGTCCTGGGTCTCGTCATGTTTCTTTTGCATTGCCTTCCTCCCCTCTACTACATCAATCTCCGCCTGAAAGTTCTGCTGTGTTCTGTTTCTGTGACCTCCACAGCTCCTACCAAAGAGAGACGATGTTGTTCCGAGGAGCTTTTTTGCTGAATTTCGTCCATGGTGTCACTCGATCTGTTCGCCGTCTACGCTTTTCTCTTGTCTTCTCTGTGTCTCTTTCAGCCTCACTCTCTTTTGTGATTATTGCTGTTTGAGTTGATAATGTTTGCTATTTAGGAGGAAAAAAAAAAGCATAATGGTGAAAACGAGAGATGGTGATGACAGAAAAAAGTTCAAAAGTTGCAAAGACAGAGAAAGAGAGAGAAAGAGAGAAATGTAAGAGAAAAAAGAGGAGAGTCGATAGTAGAGTGAAGTGTGATTTCTTAATGTGGTGGTGATGACGATGTTGGGAGTGTTGCCTGTTGGAAAGAGGTGAAGGTGGTATGTGGTGGTGCTGTTGGTGAATGATGGTGTGAGTGATAAAGAAAGAAAGGAAACGACGACAGCGTAGTCCCCATTTAATCACGTCATCAATCTGTTGTCAGAAGTTATTTTAGGCTGCGTTTGTTTATTGTCTTTCAAATACATGGACACAGACACAAATACACAAAGAGACATATACATAAAGATATACAAATTTTTTATTGTGTTTGGTAATATTGGACAAGACACACCGTATAAACTAAATATCAATTTTACCCCTATATTATCACCAATGGAATAAGGACAAGAGTAAATTACTAAGTATAAAAGAGTAAATATTTGTGTCTCATCAATGTGTCTCTGTGTCTCATCTTTTTTGAAGGATACCAAATATATGTATTTTATGTATGTTTATGTGTCACCGTATCCTTCAAAAATCCGTATCTTAATAAACAATCGATAGACGTGTACCACTGTGTTTATGTATTAGTGTCTGTGTCCATCAAACAAACGCAGCATCAAGGACGACCACGTTAAATTCAGGAACAAAATTAAAGCAATTTTAATGAAGAGTGAAATTGAAACTCGATTAAAAATTCAGGACCATTTTGATATTTAAACTAAAAAAAAGTTAATAACTTTTCCGCCTAAAACATGGATTTAGTTGAGTCGCTCCGCCAAAAAAAAAGCTTGAGTACGAATCCTAATTTGGCTATTTTTTTTGGCTCCACGCCGATTAGAAAAAAAAACCCCTTAAAAGCACAAGGATTGTAATCCGAGGCTTTTGATTTAAAATGCACCGAGACCGTTGATTAAGATTTAATCTACGATCCAAAACGCTCCATTTGCAATCTTCGCTCCCCTTGGGGAAAAGTTCCCGCTAATTCACTGCTATATATTCTTTCAAGTTCTAAGGGATCGCTCGCATCAATTCAAATACCATCTAGTGTTGCTAGTTGCTACCTCTTCTTGTAAATCACTCTTCGCAAATTTCAACTTTCTTTGAGATCTCATTTGGAGGGGAAATGGCTCGTACGAAGCAGACAGCGCGCAAATCCACCGGTGGAAAGGCTCCGAGGAAGCAGCTGGCCACGAAAGCCGCCAGGAAGTCAGCTCCGGCCACTGGCGGAGTGAAGAAACCTCACCGTTTCAGGCCCGGGACGGTGGCTCTGAGGGAGATCAGGAAGTACCAGAAGAGCACGGAGCTCCTCATAAGGAAGCTCCCATTCCAGAGACTTGTACGGGAGATCGCACAGGATTTCAAGACCGACCTTCGTTTCCAGAGCAGCGCCGTCTCTGCTCTCCAAGAAGCGGCTGAGGCATATCTTGTTGGTCTCTTTGAAGACACTAACCTCTGCGCCATTCATGCCAAGAGAGTCACCATTATGCCCAAAGATATTCAACTTGCACGTAGAATCAGAGGCGAGAGGGCATAAACAACTTTACATTCTTAATTAACGTCTAATTAGTAAGTAATTTAGTATTTGCGTTTTATCCTTACCTATGCTGTGCTTGTCATTATGACTCCGGAAAAACTAATGTACTTGATATTTTAAAAAATATGCTCCCACTGTTCTCAGTTAGGATCTAAATTTAATATGATATCATGATTTGTTATTAAAAAAATCTAATTACAGTATTAATTTCTTAAGAAATCAAGTCTTTGAATCTGTCCTTCGGTACTCTTATCAAAATTCGAGGACTGAAATCCAAAATAATAAAAGCAACAACTTATTAAAAAATTCAAGTGAGATTATTGACTTGATGTTTGGGATCTAGCGGAGGTAAAAGTGCAACAGCTCCTCTCTCTGGACTTGAGAATTTTTGGATCACGGTATCCAATTTAGAATCCGCAGCACTTGACTGAAATCTGATTAACATCTTTGAACATTCCCTGTTAAAAGAGATGTCAAGTGTTTAATCATTCTTTCATTTAGATTAAGTTAAAGAGGTGTCTTTGAATTAACAAAACAGAGATTTACATGATCTGTTCTGCAACATAGCCAGTCCTGAGCTTTAGAATTTCAGTCCAGAATGGATTCCGATTGAGTGTGTAACGTGCAGCAAAGACTGTTGCTGCAGCTATCAATGAGGGGCAGTGCAGAACAATTTGATAGTGCATAAGACCAAGTTCAGCCAGGAAGAAAACCATGTTCTTCAGCTGCATTTTGTGTTTAAATATATCAAATTAAAGAAACCATGGAACTAAATTTGCATTGCAATAGTGCAATCTCAACATATGTTACCTCAACATCTGGCTGCTCAGGAACTCTGATGAATCGATCTAAAAACATGTAGGGTGTGGGAACTGTTAGATACCATTCTAACTTTTCAAGGATTGCATTTTCCATGTCCAATATCTGTTGGTTGGTGTAAGCATCATCTGTTAGTTTAGCAAAGACCTTAACCTGCAGCCGAAACAAACAAATTGAAACTTAAAAGTAATAGTAGAAAGGTTCAAAGTGTGTTGCTTGGTGGAAGCAATGTGACCTTAGGAGTTACTATCTCTTCATATTTGCAAGCTAGGAGCAATGAGCAAATGCCCACCAACTGTAATTCTGCTTTTGGTATAACTGTCAACGAGAGGTATCGATCGATTATGTTTATGGTAAGATAGATTGTCTCAGGCATTAGGTTAAATCTCCAGTGCACATCAATGAGCCAGTCCACGGTAATGGACCTCATCTTCTCATTGATTTCATTCTGTGAGTTCATGTAATCTGAAATTCGGCTCTCATCCTACATCATAAATTCTAGTAAGAAAAGGATATAGATACAGCAGTGCAAGGCTTAAGAGTTGAGAATGCTACATACTTCTGTTAGCTTATAGAATATGTATAAATCATCAAGGTACTCAGCCACTGCCAAGTCAATATTACCATTGTCTGCATCGATGTCAACATGCTGTCCATCAGGCTTAGACAAGACTTCTCTAGCAGCCTGGGAAAAATATAATTGAAATCTATGAAAAGCAGTAAGATTAAATGATCCTTGTGTACCGAAGATTTTATACAAATGATTAAATTGGTCTTTATAAGTTATGCAACATGTTAAATTGTTCTTTTATTACATAAATTGAATCTTTCATAGTATAAAATAAACAACAATTTAGTTTCCAAGTGTATATTTTGGACTAGGGGTGTTAATGCATTGGGTTTGGCTTAGCCTTGAGCTGACTTGATAATTTCAACTGGTCTTGTTTTTGGACCCTTACGTGATACTAAATCTGCAAATTCGTAAGATTTTTAGTCCAAGCTAAACTCTGGTCCAAATTGGATTCAGAGCAGGTCTAAAATACATAATAGATCATTAGTCCAGACTTAATAGAAAGGTCAGTATAGGAAAATGAAAAAAAAATGATCAGGCAGAGATGAGAGGCGAGATTTGCTAGTTAAGAGAAGCAGAGGCAAGATCTGCCACGTTGGACCAGTGGTGGTGAGAGAGTACTGCACGGTGTGGTAGCATGGTGAGAGGCGAGCAAGGGGTGGGTAGCCAGCAGTTAAGCAAGCAAGATTGGCAATGGTGGCGTGGGTGAGCAGCAAGATTTTTTTTAGAAAGTTGTTACAAGTCGACCCAAACGGGGAGAGTCTAGATTTGTGGAACATCCTCTTCAACAATGTCATCATGGATGTCTCCAAATCCAAAGAGTACAAACCACAAAACAACCAACTCCCAACTCCTTAGATATCATGCATATCCTTAGAGGACTAGTATTTCCTATTACATGCAGGGTGTAAACAACAGTGAAGTACCTTGCTCTGTGCAGTAATTTCTGCAGTTAGAGTCATGACTTTCCTACAAGATCTTTTCTTAAACTTTCTTTCATTATCATGCTCACCCCTTTCCTCTAAACCATGCTTCTTGTGAACACTTGCTGTACTGTCTAATTCAAGTTGAACAAAGTTCTGAAAATAAACATAATTAGGTTGAAGTTGCATTAATTATTAGGTATCATAAGAATGTGTCTTCAGAATGCTACTGCACCTTATTCCCTTGTGCAGCTCCTCCTTCGTTAGATTGGGCTTTTGGATCCAGCAGCAAGTTCTACAGAACATAATGAAAACCAAATGCATAGGTAGACGTTCAATTCAAGATCATTAACAAAGTTAGCAAAGAGCAATTTGTTCTTACTGCAGTAGATTGTGAATTTGCCAAAAGTTTTGCATAAAGTTTCCTACAAGAAACAAGCAAGTTAGCTTAGGAAATAAATTGTATGTTTTGGTAGATCAATCAAACTGAATTATGAAAAATAAAAATAAAAAAGAGAACCTTGTGATAGGCCGTGAAATGTGGTTGCCATCAGTAGTTTTAAGCACTTCAAGGTTACTAATATCTCCAAGAACTTGACGATTTCCTAGTCCTCTCTCCTCTGTTTTTGCTTTGCCTTTCCCTTTTCCTTAAAGAAATACGAAAAGAAAAAGCTATAAATGTTTCTTGCGAGGTAAAAAATTAAAAAAATATATTAGAAAGAAATTGTTACAGACAATTTCTGCTACGCCGTAATTGTGTATGTGTTACTTTGATGGTAATCACCATTACTAAATCATATAAAAAATGAAAAACGACAGATAAATGCAGGAATGTCAATCATCCAATATCCTAAAAACCATTGAAAAGGAGAACGAGTAACATTAGCAACAAAATCGTGCGATCGGACTTAGGAACTTTGCTTTGTTATAAACACGAGAGGGTTTAGTTAGACCATCAAAAATCTTAAATCCACATGCAAACAAGTAAAACATTTATATCGGAAAAAAACACTGAGAATAACAAGATATCTGATTAACATTTGTTTTGAGTTATCAAAAGCAATCAAAAGAAAACCTGTTGTCCGGTTGTTCTCCATTGTCCACCTGTATTTTATGATTCGAGATTCTAAGCACGAGTGTTCTCATTATTTATATTGGCCTACAATAATAAACATAATCATTTTTTAAAATTTTGAATTAATTCTATTTTATTTTTATTTCTTTCCACATAAAATAAGGTAGTTTGTTTGAGAATATACCAATCCGGTTCGGGGCAAGGCCCATCGTGGCTTTTGGAAATTCAACTAAAATGCGATACTATGAAGCTTCAATTTTCTATACAAACAGAATCGGGAATGGGAGTGCTTAACTATAAACGAAAAGGAAACTCCAGTCTCATCGTAATCATAATTTGCTTTTAAAATGGATGCGAATTTAAGTAGAGAATCCATTTCTTTCTCATATAGGCTGAATCGGAATCATTCCTTAGAATTAAGGAGGCTTCTTAGGTGAGGAAAGAATATTTGGATCTTTAGTGGTCCAAAATTTTTTATAAATCTTATCGGTTGAAAATTTAAATCTATTAAAATATTTTTATTATATAAAAGATAATTCTATAAAATATATTTATATTAAAATATTTAAAAAAAATTACTTGAAAATATCTATTTTATCTTTTTTTTTTGTTATCACCTCATTTTTTTTAACATTTATATGTGACTAATTTTTTTTATAGAAGTAAAAATAGTGATAAAATAGAGGAAGTGGAAGATAATTATTTGTCAATTGTTAGGAGATATTAATAGAAATAAATAAAATAGATGAAGAGTAAGAGATAACTGTTTGCTAATTGTTAGGAGAGATTGATAGAGATAAATAAAACAGATGAAGAGTAGGAGATAACTATTTGCCAATTGTTAGGAGAGGTTGATAAAAATAAATAAAACAGATGAATAATAAGAGATAACTATTTGCCAATTGTTAGGAGAAGTTTGCCAATTATTAGGAGAGAAAGAAAGAGTGGGAGATAACTATTTTAATTCTCTCGTCATTTTTTTTTTATTTTTATTTACTGTGCATCAACTTCATGCCATCTTTTAATTTGTATGAGTTAGCATCTTATAAATAATTAAATATAGTTTTTAAAAATTATAAAAAATATTAATAATTTAAATTCGACCAAACTCTTGAAAATGGAACGTTTCAAATAATAGGGAAGATAGACAATTTTAAATAATAAAAAAGATAAATAATCTATTTTAAATAATAAGAAAGATGTACTGTTCATTTAAAATAAATACATTAACATGTTTAAATTATTTAAAATGTTTTAAAATGGACAATCCATCTTAAACACGTGCTTATTTTAAAACATTTTAAATAATTTAAACATGTTAATGTATTTATTTTAAATGGACAATCGATCTTCCTTATCATTTAAAATGGACTGTTTATCTTTTTTATTATTTAAAATAGTCAATCTTTTCTATTATTTGAAATATTCTATTTTTAAGAGTTTTGGTCCAATTTAAATTATTAATATTTTTTTATTATTTTCAAAAATTATATTTAATTATTTATAAATACATGTATCTCGTTTATATTGTAAACGAGATATATACAAAATTATCTCGTTTACAGTGTAAACGAAATAAGAGAATGATATTTATTTTGGTAAATATTTTTAAATTATTTATTTCAATAATTATTATAATTATTTTATTTATCAAAATAAAAAATCCACCAAAAAAGATAAAAATAAATAGAAAAAAGTAAGTATAAAATAATCATTTTACATTATATTTTATATTTTATTTTTAAGACCATCAAAATCCTTATTTTAAGTTCCCCACCTAAGTCAATTCCTAAAATTAAAGTTTGAATCACATATCAATAGAATCAATTGTTAAGATTACATGATGATCAGAATATATATATTCTCAATGAATACAACACTCAAAATCGTAACATAAGAACTATTATTATTTAGAAAGAGAGAAAATTATTTATTACATGACGTGCAATGTCACTACGGAATGGTTTGGAGAAAGATATTTTTCTTCCATATAATAAAATGATAATAATAAGTATGGAAAAAAAATTGACATCAAATTTCACATTGTATTTCTTCTTATTAATTTCCATCACTAAATAACCTTATTCCTTTTCTATTTTGCATTAGGCATAAAATCTGTTACTTTTAACAAAAGCTAAGTCCGTTTATGAAGGAGCAGAAGCTACTTTATTTAATTTTTGAATTATAAAAAATTATAATATACATATTATGATATAATTTTAAAAAAAAAATTTAATTTTTTAAAAAGCTAATTAGCAGTTTTTTAAAAAAATAAAAATATATGACCTTTCCTTTTCGATAAATCATTCTATCATTTTCATAAAAAAAAAATTGACTTCAACAAAAAAAATCTACTTTTATTAAAAAAATATTTTCTATTTATAATGGAATTATTGATCCTCCACCATCATTTTCACATAAGGTTCCATCTATTAGAAGCACCAGCATTCCACTATTATTTTTATGCAATATTCCATTTACGGGAAGTATTGGCCCTCCACCATTATTTTAAAACAATGTTCTATCTGAATCACCTATTACATGTATTCCTTCTAGTTATTGTTTTAATCATTTTACCACTCTATTTTTATTATTAAATTTGTATTTAACATTGTGTGGTATGAAATCTTAGTTTTAATTTTATTTTTATATAGCTTGCTAAATATTTTTATAGTTATAGGATATAGCAAGTTCTTGACTACTAAAAGAAAAGGGGGGGTTCTAATAGGAGTAAAAAAAAAAAAAAAGCAACAAAATATACATTGACACACATTTCACATTTATTTTTTATTTTTACCTACCATATCATACACAATAAAATAACAAACACTAACTATACAATAATTTTTTGGCATTTTCATCAAGATTATTGTGAATTAAAATTTTATTACTATTCACCACATACAAGAACCAATTGCCTATAAAATGGAACTAATTGTATTTTTTAAGTTATTTATCTAAACGCTACAACTTACTTCTATAACTAAAAATTCAAACACAAAACAACTTATTTATAAACTACTCTTAATAATAGTTTTTATCCTTTAAGCTCTTTTTCTAAAAAAAAAAAATATTTAAATTGTTTATCCAAATTGGGCCTTAGTATTGTCTAAACGATATGAAAAGGAGAAAAAAACAAATACATCATTGATATTTTAATTCGCGAACATTTAAGTATTTGAGGATTTAAAAATATATTTAATCTTCTAATTTTTTTAAAAATTTAGACATATCAATATCTTATATCGATACAGATACATACGTGAAAGAATTTTTTAAATGATATAAATTAAACTCAAAAGATCGATCTGTTGGTAGCACCGTTAGCAACTTAGCATGAACAGCACAAGCACCATGAACTGAAGTAAAGTTGAGGCAACCACTCATGATGAGTGAGTGTCTACCTGAGCAAGTGTGGAGTGAAGGGGAAGTGTCACACGCAGCTTGAGCTGCAGAAGGTGTCAGTGCATTGGCTTAAGTTGAGAGTACTAAGTCACTCTTCATCATTCCCACTTCCAAAGCTCTAAAGAAGAAGAAGAATATTTTGTTTGTGTAATAATTTAGTCTTGTACTATTTAGTGAGTGCCTTTGCTGTCTTTTTCTTTGAGATGTTTGACAATACAAAATCAGCTATTGCTAAGTATAAGTTGGCAATAATATTATTGTCCATCTCCTTTTTCTCCATAGTTTCAAGTTCATTGAAAACCAAATGCATAGATAGACGTTCAATTCAAGATCATTAACAAAGTTAGCAAAGAGCAATTTGTTCTTACTGCAGTAGATCGTGAATTTGCCAAAAGTTTTGCATAAAGGTTCCTACAAGAAACAAGCAAGTTAGCTTAGGAAATAAATTATATGTTTTGGTAGAACAATCAAACTGAATTATGAAAAAAAAAAAAAAAAAAAAAACTTGTGATAGGCCGTGAAATGTGCATGCCATTAGTAGTTTTAAGCACTTTAAGGTTACCAATATCTCCAAGAACTTGAGAATTTCCTAGTCCTCTCTCCTCTGTTTTTGCTTTGCCTTTTCTTTTTCTTTAAAGAAATACGAAAAGAAAAAGCTATAAATGTTTCTTGCAAGGTAAAAGATTAAAAAATTATATTAGAAAAAAATAATGATCCAATTGACATTCAAAACATTGACACAGTAGATTTTTGGATAATGGCAGAGGAGGATGATCTTGAATTTACTAATGGAGATATTGAAGGCATTAAAAGTTTAATATATACTGATAATACTATGCCTTCGTATCCTAATGGTGAGTGACATAGCAAACTTTGTTTCCTTACATAAAGATACATGTCATTAATATTGATTTTTTATTGAGTTTTCTTTCTATTTTATTAGATGGTGGAGACATGGAAGTTGAAGTGGATATGCCTGAAGTTGTAATTGAATCCTCAAATACTTCTTTTGATGGTATTTGTGAAGATGATGGCTTTGAATTACCTGTTTATGATAGAGACATCGAAACACTTAATGATGATTATGACTTCTGATGAGTAGTGTCTTTGTTTAGTTGAAGTATTGTTTGTTGAATATTGTTTCTTTTGGTTGCAAAACATTGTGTTTGTCATTTATCTGCGTTTTGATTTCTTTAGTTATAAACTTTGATATTTGAAGTTGTTTATAACCTTTTAATGATAAATTATATATTGTTCATTTTGTGAAATTGTTAAATTTTGAATCTTATTAGTTTAAAAATTATTGAATTTAACTTTTTAAAATTATGTATTGAATTTTTTATAATTTTACTCTATATTTAATTAAATCGGTTCAACCACAGTTCAATCCAGATTGAACCATTGAACTATTAAATCAGTCACTTGACTGGTTCGATAATCGATTCGGTTCTCATAACCTTGGTTAATATGTTGGGCTGATGAAGATTGGTTTAATAACTTCTAAGTCAATCTTCATCATTCCCTCCTCCTAAGCTCTAAAAAAGAAGAAGCTCGTCATGTTCATCTTTTCCAATCTGATGTTTCATGGTTGTCACCTGCGAAAATAATATATTCAGATTATTGATATGCTCCATAATTGACGTAAATTCACTTATGCAAAGAGTATAGAGTCTCTTTTTGAGAAATATTCTGTTTGTGTAATGATTTAATCTCGTATAATTTAATGAGCATGTCTCAAATCATTTTTGCTGTCTTTTTCTTTAAAGTGCTTCACAATACAAAATTAGTCATTGCTAAGTATAAGTTGGCAACAATATTATTATCCATCTCTTTTCCTTTTCTATAGTCATTGGCAATACTTTGCATGTCTATCTTTAATTGTATCCAAGTAATTTTTCTTCTTTAAAATTGTCTTGATCTTCAATATTAAAAAAGGAGAAATTTTTCTTGTTGAATTTTTTTATCTTAGATTTTATTGTTATGGTATTGACACTAATATGCTCTTTCAGAGCAAAAACATTACAAACTTAAAATTCTAACCACACTAACAAAAAAAAAAGAATACATAAAAAAAGATTGTTAACTCAATAAGAAGAGTATAGAAAATTTTTTTGATTCAAAAACCTCACAAGGTGGTATTGCAAGTGTAGGATTACCATGTTCATAACACATAACACGTATCGAAAGTAATAAAGTAATTCTAAAGATATATTTTGTGCTTAAACTTTATTTCAATAATAAACAATATATAGATCAGATTTAAATATCTGTGTGTACGCTAGTAAAAATCACTTTCTCCTTCGATGGTACGAATGTCCTATGCGTATCCACACCGAGACAAACATTTGCTGTCAACTCCTTGACTAATGGACATCTGATCTAAATTGAGAAATCTCTTGCAACTCTTTGCATGCTATAAAATTCTTCTCCAAGAATTAAGGCTTACATACGTTTATGTGTGTAGAGGTAAAGGAATAAAATCCTTGTGTTTTATTCTCGTCTTCGTCACATTCCTCTACTCTTGGCATACATATATATAGTATGAGATTTGTTATTAATTTATCATATATTGAAATTCCAAATCTGAATCCTTCAAATTTATGAATCATATCATAACTCAATTTGAAAACAGAATCAGTTAGGATCTCATCCAAATTTAGAAATAGAATAAGTAATTATTCTCAAATCTCATTTAATATTCTCAATTATCATACTATTATTATATTCTTAGTGCTAGCAAAGAATATAATAATATTCCATTTGAATTAATATAATTATTTATTTGATCAAATCAAAATAATAATTAAATAATTCTATAACAAAGATTAGAACACTCGTTAGTGTGTGACCCCATAGGTTCAATACTAAGTGCGGGTAGTAAATTAGTCATACTAAATTTACTAATCAAGGTTGGCGTCTAGCAACACTCCTCAAGAAATATATTTTTACTAAGAACCTTAGAAGAACAAAGTATAATTCCTTCCATCTTTCCAACTATTGGTTAACCCTTAGAGTATGATTTAATTGTCAAGCTCTAACTTGTTACAAACTCATTTCTTCATTCATTCAATCCCCTTGGCCAATATTTTATTCATCTCAGTCATTATAATCATAGAACTCAAACTCTTTACCGAGAGTTGACGGATTCCTTATTGACTAATCATTAATTCTACAAGTATTTAAATTATACCCAATATCCATTCAACTAGCACCCTAGGGTATTAGGTGCCCGAAATCAAAGTATAATAAATACATTATTAATTACTATGACAGTCGCAGGTCAAAAGAAACTCTATTACTATGTTCATCTTGAGAATATCCTATTGACAAATATGCGGTAATTATAACCATTAGGAATTCTCAAAGTGAGTCAGTTCAATGGTCATATCTCTATACACATCATCTATATATATAATTTAATAAATGAGATCTATTAATCTTCATCCAATAAAGACCATTATATATATATTGATCTTTTCGGATTATTAATGTCCTTTTTAATAATCGATCAAGAACAATTTAGATTAAATTATAAAAGACTTATCTCTCAATATTATGATCACTATTACAATGATAAATCTCTAAATTTAATCAAGAACCTTATTATATTAACATTTTAATATAATAATAATAATAAATTATTTAACACGTGATTGATTGAATTGTGATCATATTACTTATTCCCAACAGCAAGTAACTTCTAACAATGGAGATATCTTATGCCTTGGAGCAGCAATAGATTATGAAGGTGGTGGACGACTAGTTGATATTTGGTTGATGGATTGTGCTGCAATTTATAGCATGACTTCGCATCGAAATTAGTTTAATACCTATGAATTGGTTTCATCAGGATCTGTGTTCATGGAAGATGATTATGCTTTGAAAATTGTGGATATTGATTTATCAAATCAAAACGTTTGATAATTCTATACGCACAATTCAAAGTATGAGACATGTAAAGACTAAGAAAGAATTTATTGTCTGTTAGATTCTTGAATACTCAAAGATACAAGATTAATATTAAAGGTGGAATCTTAAAAATATGAAGTGGTGCTCATGTCATCATAAAAGCCCAAAAGACTAATAATCAATATTTAATTTACTTACTCTTTTTGCCAATCTAAGAATATAATTAACATAATTGGAATCTCAATAATTAGTTTAATGTAAATAGCCAAATTTAGAAATCACTTTAAATTTAATTTAAAAAACATATTTGTCAAAATTATTCAAAATTTGATCAAATGGATAAAGAGTTTGTACATGTATGGTGACTTTGGTTGTAAATGTAAAAAAATTAAAATTTGTGTTAATTGTTAACATACATGTATGGTTAGTAGTTTAGTTGCATTATTCAAACTATAAGTTTATTGTGAATACAACTTCTGTATTTATATACATGTATGTTTGGTGACTTAATTGTATTCAAACTAAAAAATTTGCTGTGAATGCAAAACTTATTTTTCTAAAGGTTATTTCCTTTAATTTCCAATCCCAAGATTTTGAGTATATAAAAGTAAAACCAAGCAATTCAATGTTAAAGCACTATTTAAGCTAAGGAAATCAAGTCAAATTACATTCCATCTAAATCTTATTAAAAAAAAAAAGATAAAAATTCATGAAACTTTACATAAAGGTGAAGATTACATTATTTGCAATAAATGATCCAATATTGCAATGTTTAAAGACATGATGTAAAGGAAGCAGCACAATGATATCTGATTTTAGGCAGGGTATTGTAATAATGTTAAATTAAACAATTAAAAACAAATAGTATAATACTCGAGTACAGTGGAATGAGTGGTAAAGCAGCATGGGGAATCTGGTTTTGATGGAATGTAACAACCAAAACAAGACAAAATACCAAAACATTATACGAGGAGGGCCACACCACTAAGCCATAAAATAGCTTCTATTAAACCTAACTTGGTAATACCAGCTTCATCTTGCATCATTTTATGTCATGGTAATTATAGGGATATACGATATATAAAGGGATATGTGCACGTTATTAATGTTGTCATTTTAGAGAAACTTTTGGAGACAGTAAATTTTAGTTTTTTTTGCTATTTATCTAAGTATGGATATTTCATTGAGTTGTCGTGTTTGCATGTCGGATACATTTTGGATATGACACTTATCGACACTTGTATAATATACGTGTCTGTTGAGTCCAACCGTATCTTAATAAAAAATAAAAAATTCTTTTTCGAACATGCCTGGACACACCTAAATACCATCATATGTCAGTGTGTCCAATTTATTCTTAACATATATTTTTAAAATAATTTTAGATATAGTATATATTATTATTTATTAAAACAAAAAATATTTTAAATACTTGATATAATTAAAATAAGATATTAAAAATAATTAAAAAATTTAATTTATACTTTAATATCCATAAAATATCAAAATATCATTACGATTTATCTAAAAAATACTTTGTTTTATATGTATGCGTGTCTTCGTGTCATGTAAGATTTTAAAATTCGCGTGTCGGCGTGTCCCGTGTCGTGTCGTGTCCGTGCATGTGCATCATAGGCTATTATTTGATCAGTATAAATATTAAATTATTTTTATTGAATAATTTTTTTTAATTTATATATACAAATTCTAAAAAATATAAATATAAATTATATATTATTTGTGTACAATATGTCTGTAAATATAACTATATATGTGCAAATTATTACTGACTAAATGTTAACAAAAAAATAATATTTATTAGTCACGTAGTAGTTTTATGCTGGACAAAAAGAACTGCGCTTCTATTTTTAAATTCTAAACACTATATATATATTACTTGATTGTACTTTGATTTTGGTTATTTTGATATTTTGTTCTTCACAATTGCCTCGTTTTTTTTTTTTTTTACACTATGCTTCGTACGTAGCCAGAAAGAGTCAAGAAATTTGCATCAATAGTTTCTTTCAAGCTAGGCTGTGAGTGTGAAAATATGAATGAAAACGAAAGAGAAGTATTCTCCACGCACCCCCATAGCTGGAATCGAGGTACATTCATTCCATTCCCATGTTCCTCTTTCCAAGTAAATGCTAAGAAACAAAAACTAGTTCTATATAGTTTTACAATGTGGCTCTTTTTTTATTCATAGCGTGGGATGCTGAATTACTGGAACAATTATTTAGTTAATTATGCACATTTTCATGCAATTGTAATTTGTAAGTAACCGTTTTGAGTGCAATAATATAATATAATGCGACAAAAGGTGTTATTGGTCTGTGACTTTGTGACAAAAACAATACGACCCTTCATGCGGCCCCATTTCATTTGTTCATGCATATATGTTTTTATTTTATTTATGGATTATGGGGGCTTTCCTTTTGCATAATTAACTCACAAGCTTCTAAGAGCTATGTTGAAATTTGCAAACGTAATGTTAAATGCATAGATTAAATTATGGAAAAGTATATGAACTAATTCCAAATCAATCAAAAATGGAACAACTTAATTAATTATAAATATAGTAATTAATTTTATTTATTTATGATTTAAAATATTGGTTATTAAATATTTCACCACATTCAAATTAGGAGGAGATACGTTCAGTATCATTACAACGTGAATCACGGAAACTAATTCAATTAGCTTTCGTCTCTTCACCTTCCTTCCCTCTCCAAATGTTTAAAAACATGATAAATCAGAAAACAAATTCAAAACCGTCCAATTTACAAAGAAAAGAAACATTTAATACATAGTATAAGCACCATCTACATAGAGGTTTTGGATTTACCCAAAGATATTTGGCTAGTTTTTGTCTGGAACCATCTTGGTTCTCTAGCATTATTGTTAAATTATTAAGAGAAGGAAGCTAGCTAGGGAGTGAAGTAGTTTGGATTTTTGTTGAATTACTAAGGACTAATAACTGTTAAAAAAATGCTATTAGTACACTAAAACTAGCCACTAAAATCAGTCATCAATGTATTTATGTATAAATATATGTGTGGTTTAATTTATTTTCAATGTGTATTTATATTCCAACATGTATTTTATACTAGTGGCTGACTTTGATGATGAATTTTAGTGTACACATAGTATAATCCTAAGTGTTAATATTGCAAATATGGAGGAGTGTATGTAATTAGTCTTATATTAAAAAAATAAAAAATTTATAAGATAAGAAATTCTAATTTAAAATTTTAAGATTTTGAGTTGAATATAATATTTTTTTATTTTGTGTTCTTTTATTTAGTCCTTTTTCAAAATCTTTCTAGTAGTCAATAGTTAATAAGAAAGTAGAGTAAATTATTTTTATTTATAAAAATTCATAACGTTGATGATTTTAAATAATTTATGCTACAAAAATATAGAAATATGAATTTCATTTATAGATATTTTATAAATAAAAATAATAATTTATTCATTTTGTGAAATTGTAATTTATTTTCCAATTGCAAGCCACTAATGAAGGTGTTCATCAGTTAAATTTCCTTTGCTCATAGATAATCAAATAATTGAAGAAGGAACATAAGGAAGCACACGCACCTGCTTGAGTGAAGTTTACACCAACATTAATCCATATATGGCATTATATTTCTTATGTGGTCCCATTTGATGCCTTCTTATTTTAAGGAAAAGACTAAAGAGTGTCCAAATTAATCACAATTTGTTGTTAATCTATCAAACTTCAATTGATTTTAATTAAAAGATAAAGCTTAATGCAGACAGATCAGAGAATGCCTCAATAATGAGTGCAAGGGATATATCCACATAAGATTTACATACCCTTCATGGTGCATGCATGATACTTATTAAGTCCAAATTCTAATTAATTCGATTTATTACTTTTGTAGTATATATGTAATAAATTGAATTTAGCTGATTCGATTTTCATAGAAATATTATAAGACAGAAATGTAACGAAAATTAATTTAAAATTTTTACATAATTTTGAATCTTATTTAATTTATGAGTGTAAATTATCCTATTTTATATCTTTTTAATAAAAAATTATGAAGATGAAATCATGTAAAGTGTGTTTTTTTCTGGTTTGGTAGGAACACAAATAAAATTTAGTTGGTTAGGGGAAGACTAAACCTCTCGTTAGTCCCAAGTCCCAACTACTTCATATATAGTCAAAACCAAATACACCCATGTTCTAAAAGATTGCTAAACTACCTACTATGAGCTGCTAAAGTGGTTGTCACATATTCTAAGTGACATTATGTCTTTTATTATATATACTAATAAAAAATATATTTTTTAATTTTATTTTTAATACCTGAAGACAAAATATCCAAAATTTCTTAGTTTGAGTATAAAATATTAATCATCTTAGTTAATATTACATTTATTATTATTATAATATCTAGATTTAATTTTAATATAATAATAGTGTAAAATATTTATATAATTGTCTAATCAAATTTATTTTAAAGTGATAGTTATTTTTATTGGTATAGTATTACGTAATTAAATATACATAAAAATCTGATTTATATGGATAATATATTAAAATTAAATTTAATATATTTATAAATAAAAGAATAAATTAATTGATAAATGAGTGCCATAAGTTTTTTTTTTTTTTATCAAAGATAGAAGACTCGAACCCACAACCTCTTAATTAAGTATGAGAGACTATGCCATTTCAACTATTACTCATTGAGAATGAGTGCCATAAGTTAATTCCACGCATCTGTGCCAACGCTATCAAATAAACAAGAAAGACATTTTTTGCATGTGGTGGTTTGACAAATCCTACTAACTGCTGGTCTAGCAGCTTTGGCTTGGGGAGATATTAATTTCTATATATAAAATATCAACTATATTTATAAATATTAAAATTAATAATTAAAATTAATTATTAATATAAAATATATATTAAAAATAAATTAAATTATATATATAAATATATAATAACTAATTTTATGATTAATTTTAATAATTAATTTTAATATAAAAATAATATTTTTATAAAATATAAAACTTTGTACAGGAAAAAGAAAAATGGTCATAGTCACAGCAAAACGCCTCATCATTAAACAATTCCATTGTCCTACATGGAATTCCAATTTATATTAAAAGGGGCCATAAGAATCCAAGAAAAATAAATACTGCAATTTCAAAAATACCCTATTGGCACTAGTATTTATACATAGCTCATGATGGGCTTTTTGTAATTTTATATTGGTCCCCCATATGACCTCACGTACTGCAAGATTCATAGTCTGTAAAGTTTTTGGAAGGCTTTGGCTCTTTTAGGTTAATTTTCTTCCCCTTTCGGCCGAAAAATCTGCATGCTTGCGTGGCTCAATATTATTAATCCTCGGTTTTACACATGGACGATATTACCCCTCTGCCACACTTGCTTAAAATCAAGGATCTGAAAGAATAAAACAGAAGTCGTTTAAGTCTATACCAATGTTAACCTAGGGTTACTATTCCGATTAGAAAAATGTGTTAGATGCATCCAGATAAAATTCGTGTCTTATGCACTAAACTAATTTAATAATATAATTTGGAATCATAATTCAAAATTATCTTAATGGATAACATATATATATATATATATATATATATATATATATATATATATATGATGGCATTTTCTTTTTTTTTTTTACGTCAATTTCACAAATATGATTAGTGTTTTATTTACTTTTTTACCCCGCTCTCGAAAATGTTCAGTGACCTTTCGTTCAAGGGACAAGTTTATGATCTTAAACTTCATGAAGAGTCATCAGCACGTAGGTTTTGCATGGGAGGAAAAAATGACGAGGCTCGTGTTTTTTTTTGTCGCTAGCTAATGAATTGCTGCATGCACAAAGCGAAATTCAAACTTTCGATACTTATTTAAGCTAATAAACTAACTACTAAATCACAAGGCTCGTGTTTGTTACTACATGCTACATATATGATAGGAGAATGATGAGATTAAAAAAGTGTTTTAAGAATTAATTACAGCAGGGAGGCTGAATTAGGCAAATTCACCAACCCCGTGTAAAAGGGGAAGAAGTACTTGATAACTTTTTGAACAATGTTTCAGAAGAGCAACATAGACATGTCATGATTACACACACAAAGTGTTAAGTGAATGAGTATTAAAGCAACATCTTGTTGACATTTGACGTTGTCCACAAACTGAAAGCTGTGTCACTTGACCTTAGGATTGTGGGATAATAGTGGTTGGAATGCAATGGAATCAAATGAAACTTCTCAATTTTGGTTCAAAAGCAAATACCAAATTCTGGTTTAAGGTAACTTTTCGCATGTGGGCATATTGGTAAACTAGTCACACATTGCTGGGGGCGCCGGGGGGATATATATGTGAAAATTTGGGGACCAATAATTTTTAATAGGTGAATGTTATGGTGCCTTTGAGATTATGCCTAACTTACTAAAACAAGGAAATAGATAATATTTAATAAATTTTAAATATTTTATTTTTTGTTTTAAATATTTTATTTTTTACTTTTAAAAACAAGTTAAGCAATTTAGACACCATAATAAAAGGCACCATAAAATTCAACTTTTTAATAAGCACACTTGGTCTTTTTCTTTAACATCATAAAAATATAGTGATGGTTAAGTACTTACCAACAAAAGTAAAGAATAATATTAGATGATTGTTATAATTTATTATTTTTTATTAATAATTAATTAATAATATTTAAAAGTAGTAGCAAAAAATATATTGTTAAATTATTAGACTAAAGATATTGAGTTAATAATTAAAAATGCTCACTAATATAAAATAAAAGTACTAGTCCTTAATCTTTTTTCAAAAGTAAATTGTGTTTGCACACCAAAATTTATAATTTTTTGTACTGTCTAACTTATTTTTAGTATATATTTTATATTTTAATGTATATTAGTATATACTTAGTATTTAAAATTCATCATTTTATTATTATATGACAAAGTGTGACACTTTACTCTATAATAGTAAAATGAGAAATACCAAAAAAATTAAAATAAATCATGTTATCACTGCCATAAATTAGCTTATTCTCTCAGTCTCTGTTGTTCTCATTCACATGCCCTCATTCCCATGCCACTAGTTTTTTTTTTTTTTTTTCTTCATTTGAGAACAGAGACAAAAAAACACTCATTGGATTTGAGATGACCCTTTCTACCTCTTATTCTATATTTTTTCTGGTTCTCCAAGATCCTATTCCAACCATAGATACACACAACCTTAGAACCAAATCCAACCGTTGGATACCACATGTTACTCATCTTTTTTTCCTTCAATTCTCAACAAAAAATTTCTTACCATATTATTATTATAATAATAATATAAAAACATATTCCAGTGCATAACTGCACATATTATCTTCTCAGCATTTACATGCTTCATTTTGTTGTTTCCTCTGTTTTTCATGATGGATGCAACTGCTACCACCACCACCACCATGAGCACTGCACAGATTTTTGAAGATCATAAGAGCAACAACAATGGCAAGCCTGAAATAAGCAGAGAAGAAATCCAAACAGCCATAGCCAAAGCAGTGGAGCTAAGAGCACTACATGCTGCTTTGACACAAGGAAGTAGCCCTGCCAATGCTAGATTCCCATCACCTTCCCCTGCTTCTCACTACTCTGCTCATGATTACCCTGTTTTCACACCAGTATGACCAATTCTCCTTCACTTTCTTGCTTCTCATCATGCCATTTTCACCCTCACCATTGTTTAATTTCTAGAAACAAACCAAGAAAGGAGTTGACTTTTGTTTTTGTTTTAAGCTTTTGCTTTGTCTTGCTTTTGTGATGAATATTATGTATCATTGACAGAGCTATGAAGATGACCCTTTGGCAGGAGGGTATCATCATCAGAACCCAACAAGATCGGAAAGTTGGGATGAGAGCCCCTTAGAAGGAGGAAACACCACCATGGAAAACATTGCTCCAGATTACAAAGAGAAATCATGTTCAAGAAAGGGATTACCTTTTGGTTTCTCCAACTTAGATTCTCACACATGTTCTGCTGAAGATAGCAAATCCGTGACCGGTTCTTGTGCAAACAACATCACAGTTCTTCAATCCTCACCTGCCAATGACTACTTTAAATCAAGAAGAAGGAACAGCTTGGAAGATTTGAGGCCGGTTTCGTCGTGCAATCGGTGCAAGCCTGCTATCATTACTAGTGAATTTGAGAGCACAAGGAACAGCAGAAGCTCCAACATTGTTGTTCCACTCACTGATTCTCATGCTTCTTTCCAAACACAGCCTAAAAGTAAAGGTGTTATGTCATGGCTATTTCCTCGGTTCAAGAAGAAGCATAGCAAGAATGTGATGATGAGTTCCCCAAACAGAACTGAATCTGAGGAAGTTTCTCAAGTTCTTAAGGACATGGGAATAGTTTCAATTGAGACACTCAAGAGGGAGTTAATGGAAGCAAATGAGAGTAGGGATGCAGCATTAATGGAAGTTTCTGAGATGAGAACTTCATTGGGGGAACTCAAGCAGAAGCTGGAATACTTGGAGAACTATTGTGAGGAGCTGAAGAATGCATTGAAGCATGGTGTGGCAAGAAAAGAGTCAACACAGAGAGGAGCTTTACATGAGGGGAGCAATGGAGAAGAGAATTTGATGCCTGTGAATGAAGAAGTCATGGTTGAGGGATTCCTGCAGATGGTATCCGAATCGAGGCTATCAGTGAAGCAATTCTGCAAGACACTTATCTGCCAAGTTGAAGAAACTGATCAATGTTTGATTCACAATTTGAACTTGCTTCTTCAACCATACAGGCTTTCACTCAATTCAAAGTACTCAAAAGCAGTATTGTATCATTTTGAATCCTTCATAAACCAATCTCTCTACCAAGACTTTGAGAATTGCGTGTTCCAGAAGAATGGCTGTGCCAAGTTCTTGGATCCTAGGCAGGACAGGCAGGCGCAATTCTCGTCTTTCGTGGCGCTGCGAAACTTGAGCTGGAATGAAGTGTTGAAGAAGGGTACAAAGTATTACAGTGAAGAATTTAGCAAGTTCTGTGATCAGAAAATGAGTGGTATAATCACATTACTGAATTGGACTAGGCCTTGGCCAGAGCAACTTCTTCAAGCTTTCTTTGTGGCAGCAAAATGCATATGGTTGCTGCATTTGTTGGCATTTTCTTTCAACCCTCCATTGGGAATCTTAAGGGTAGAAGAGAATAGGAGCTTTGATCCTCAATACATGGAAGATATGGTTAATGATAAGCAGAGATCACAGGGTCCAAATAGGGTTAAGATCATGGTGAATCCAGGATTTTATGTTCAGGATAGGATCTTAAGGTGTAAAGTTCTTTGCAGGCACAAGTCTGCACCTTAATTATTAAGTCGTATCTGTGTTAGTGTGCATTTTTTATTTTGCTTTTGTACTTTAGACTATCTCTTCAAGTTTGTAACTATCCTAAATTGAATGTCATAATTAATAATGGCTCAAATTTGTTGTATCCATTCCCAACTACATTTTATGAGGCTGAGTGAAATTCTATTTCCTTGTAACTTGATTTGCTTCAGGAAGAAAATAAAAGAAACCTCTCAATTAGTTGACGTTCATGGATTGATGGATAACAAACTCAACAGTTTCTAACTAACGCTGAATCTTTGTTTTTTCTTTTGGGTGATGGAACTTTTATTAGGATTTAAGCCTCTATAAGTTCAACTCCTATTGGGCCTTGGAATAAGGGTATTAACCAATTCCTATTAGATAGGTCCTAATAAACTAACTAAAATTGTCTAGGATTGGGCTGTCCAATTCGCTTACCAAAAAAAAAAATTAACTAAAAGATAAGATAGCTTAATTTAAATCTTCTAAATATGAGATAATTAATTTAAATCAGATTTGATCTTATTAGATTTTATCAGATTTGATTTAAATTAGAATCTTTAAAAACATAATAACTAATTTAAATCAGATTTGATCTTATTAGATTAGATTAGATCAGATTTGATATAAATTTAAAATCTCTAAAAATACTATTAAGCAAATTAAAAATAAATCAAATTTTTTAACAAATTCTAAAAAAAAAAAAAATTAAAATAAAAACTTAATAAATTCAAAAATTAATAGCTAATTTGTATCTTTCATTAGACTTAAAAATATTGTTAGATCTCCTACCATTCTAATATAGCCCAATAAACCTCATAAATTTAGGCCCACCAAAAATGGCCTACGAATTACATTCATTACTCATTAGCATTAGCATTAACTTCTGTTAATTATAACACCCAAAATGACAAACTCATCGTGCTTTTGTCTTTTTTTTGGTAAGTTCATCGTGCTTTTGTCTTAAATTCAGTAATTGTCCCCAATTTCTCTCAGCATATAAGCCACGATATTGAAGCAGTTTCAGCCAAGCACTTTCATCATGTATTTAAAAAAAAGGGGCCTTCACCACCATAGTATTGGACAATTTGGAATGCCTTTCTTTTTATCACGTTAGATCGGGATCTTTTCGGAGATTTTCACAAATGACTAAATTTGGGCCCAACTTGATAAAGTTGAACATTAACCCAGTTTATAGACTTGGGCCAAGTATAGAACAACTATATACTTAAGCCAAAAATTCAACAATAGTACCCAAAATCCACCGGTTATCCAGCTAAGATTTTAGTTGAATGGCAAAATATAATGTCTTTTAATACGTTGTCAATAAATAGATAAAATGATTAAAATCCTTCAATATGTGAACGAGTGCAAAGTGTATAATGCTAATGATTGGGAGATGGGAGGTGTCTAATTCATCTCAAAACAAACAAACAAAAATTGTTATAAAATAATATAATAATAAAAAAAGAAGAATTCAGTTAATGAATGGTTAGAAAAGAGGATTGGCATGTGTTCCACGAACCACGATAATTGAGGGAGATTCAACTACTACTTTGAACTTTGACCACGGTCCCCGCTTTTTCATAAGATCAACTTTCCATCCATAATCACTCTGAAACGGCAATGGCGGATCAAAAACAAACGATAGTGATGTTCCCATTCATGGCGCAAGGCCACATCATCCCTTTCCTCGCCTTAGCTCTCCAACTCGAAAAGCGATCAAATCACTACCGCATCATAATCGTCAACACTGCCCTCAACATCAACAAGCTCCGATCCTCTCTCCCACCGGACTCCGCCGTCACCCTCCACGAACTCCCTTTCTCCAGCACCGAACACGGCCTCCCTCCGAACACTGAGAACACCGACACTGTCCCCTACAACCTCGTCATCAAGCTCATCCAAGCTTCCACCTCCCTCAAAAAACCCTTCAAGAACCTCATCCAAAACCTCCGATCCCAAAGACTCTGCATCGTTGCTGATATTTTCTTCGGTTGGACCGCCACTGTGGCTAAGGAGCTTGGCGTCTTCCACGTCGTCTTCAGCGGTTGCGGCGGTTACGGCCTCGCGTGTTATTATTCCCTCTGGATGAACCTCCCTCACAAGCGCGTGGACTCACGCGAATTCACGCTTCCGGACTTTCCAGAAGCGCGTTCTCTTCACGTGACGCAGCTACCAACTAACATAGCGGAAGCGGATGGGACTGACCCGTGGTCAGTTTACTTAAGGGAGGATAATTTCTACCACTGGGTTAACTCGGACGGGTTACTCCTCAACTCGGTCCGCGAACTCGACGCGTTCGGATTCAGCTACTTCACAAGAATCTTAAACCGGCCGGTATGGTCGATCGGACCGGTTCTCCTCTCGACCGGAAACGGTTCGCGTGGGAAAGGGGGCGGCATCAACCCGGAGCTGTGCAGAGAGTGGCTCAACAAGAAACCCTCGAATTCCGTTCTGTTTGTTTGCTTCGGATCCATGAACACGATCTCTGCATCGCAGATGATGCAACTTGGAACGGCATTGGAGCGTTGCGGGAAGAGTTTCGTGTGGGTGGTGAGGCCTCCGATTGGCTTCGACATAAACTCGGAGTTCAGGGCGGAGGAGTGGTTGCCGGAAGGGTTCACGGAGAAGGTTCTAGAAAGTGGAAGAGGGCTGATCGTTCACGATTGGGCGCCGCAGGTGGAGATTCTGTCGCACTCGGCAGTGTCGGCATTTTTGAGCCACTGCGGATGGAACTCGGTGATGGAATCGCTGAGTGAGGGGGTTCCGATTTTAGGGTGGCCAATGGCGGCGGAGCAGTTTTTTAACTGCAAGCTTTTAGAGGAAGAGGTTGGGGTTTGCGTTGAGGTTGCGAGAGGGAAGAAGTGTGAGGTTAAGTGGGAGGATTTGATGGCGAAGATTCAGTTGGTTATGGATGAGAGTGAGAAAGGCATTGGGATGAGGAAGAAAGCTCTTGAGATCAGAGATTTGATTAGGGATGCAAAGAAAGATGATGGTTCTTCTCTTAGGGCCATGGATGAGTTCTTAGCAGCTGCTGCACTCTCCACCCAGCACATCACTAATGGAACTTTATGAATAGTGTACTGATTTTTACTTGATAATAAGTTTTATAATTTTTTTTTTTTACTAAAGATAGGAAGTTCGAACCCGCAACTTCTTAATAGAGAATGCAGATACTATGTCATTTGAGCTATAATAAGTTTTATAATTGCTTTTGCGGTTATGTTATGTATGTATATTGGATGAGGATCTACATGGTACTTTAACTAACCAGAGCAAATGCTTGTGTGTTTAAATTGCCGCAAGCACGGCAATATGTAGTTCAGATTTACATACTAGAGTACTAGACTCAGATTGGCTGTAGTGGATAATATGAGAATATATCTTGTGTATTTTAGTGTATACTATATAATACTTCGTTTATGGTTATATATTTGAGTTAATAGTCAAATTTTGATAGTTGTAATGAAGAATGAAGTTCTAAATATGATATTCTTAACTTTATTAGATAATTAAATTGAGTGTGAACAGTTGAAAATACATTCAATTATTTTGAGGCTGATAAAAATATTTTAAATTTTGTTATTGATAAAAATATTTTTAAATAATTTAAAATTATACCGAAAATGTTTAACTGTAATTAAAAATATGATTTGTTAATAAAAAAAGTGTAATGTAACTCACTTATCGCATAAAAAACTTAATTTGTTATATCTTTATTTTTTATTAATGTAAAATGTCTCAATTTAGATGTACAATTTTTCATATTTTTAAATAATTTAATAATATTTTTATTAATAATAAAATTTAAAAATTATCAGTAAACAAACAATTTGGGTAAATTTTTTGAGTTTATCCTTAAATTGATATTTTGATTTTTATATGACGATTAAACTAGTCTTTTAGTTTTTAAATTGAGCAACTTGTCTAATTATATTTCAAGGAGCAGAGTTAATATTCTGCTTAAATTAATTATTATGATAAATAATAATGGATAATTAATTAATTAGGTTTAAATTATTTTATAGTGTTATGAAGGATAAAAGTGCCATAAAGAAACTCGGTTCATCAAAATAATAATTTCAATCAATAAAATTGAATTCAATTCTATCATTTTAAATTTTGCTAAGTAATTTTTAATAGTTGTTTGGACACTATTATTTTAATAAAAAATATTTTTTAATATTTTTTTTTATTTTTAGTGTGTTTAAAAATTTTTAGTAATAAAAATAAAAATATTAAAAAGATAAAAGAATATTTTTAAAAAAAAATTGTAATTTATATTTTTTTTAAAAAAAATTTTCTTAAAAAAATATTTTTTTATATAATAAATAAATAAAAAAATAAATTTATATTAATAAATAAAAAAATATTTTTATATAAAATATTCAAACATAAAATTATTTTTATTTTTTCATAAAATCTTTTAAAAAAACATAACTCAAACAAAATTTTTTTTTAGAAATTTACCTAAACACATCTTAAGTGTTTGTTTAGGTGCTATTAATTTGATAAAAAAAGATTTTTTTTTATTTTTTAGTGTGTTTGACAAATTTCTATAGTAAAAGTAAAAGTACTAAAAAAATAAAAAAATATCTTTTTTGAGAAGTTGTAATTTATATCTTTTTTTAAAGATTTTTTTCTCTTAAAAAAAGATATTTTTCATGTAATAAATAAAAAAATACTTTTATATCGTTATACCTAAACATAATTAATAAATAAAAAGATAAAATTACTTTTACTTTCAATAAAATTTTTTAAAAAAAAATAACTCAAAAAAAGATTTTTTCTTTTAAGCTCAGCCAAAAGCTCTAAGCAACCCTTAAAATATTAGTAATATACTTTTTCTTATTTTGGGGAGTAAACCTGATATGAACCTTCTCCTCCATAAGTCGGTCGGAAAACAATCAGAAAGTTAGAAAGGGCTGCGTGCCGCCACCTTGGTCGCGAGGTCCAGTTGATCAGTTGAAGCAAAACGGCGTCGTCCTTCAAGTCTCTCTCTCCGATTCCAACGTACTGATCCCCAGCGTCCCCCTAATTTTTTAATATCGAAGCTCACTTTCGTATTTTCCCCTAAATTGCTCTGAACTTCACAATTAGGGATTTTTTTAATTCATAATTGAGCTTGGAGCTGCTCCTTATCCAAATCCAACTTGCATCATGGAGGTTAGTATCATATTCATGGTTATTTCCGTTTTTCAAGCTAAATGGATCGGGATTTTTGTTTCTAATTTATTCGTTATTGTTTATGAGTAGAAAAATGGAGTTGTTGACATTGATAAGACCACGGAGACCATGGAACCGGAGAAGTCCACTGGTGGTGGACTTTATGTTCCCGGCAAGGACAGAGTGGTGTACGTGCCTCAAGAAAGAAAATCTCGTTTAGGTATTGTAGTTTCTTATGCATTTTGAATTAGGTGTGTTTCTGATTTAGTTCCATTGAGCATAGATTAATTGTTTGGTATTAATGAATGGTTTCAATAGGACTAGATGCCCTTGCAATTGCAAAACGTGAAGGATCTCAAAATGATGGAGTGTTCAAGGTCCCGAAAGCAAGGACCATTTCCATTGCAGCATCTGCAGAGGATGAAGATAAATCTGAGTCTACTGTCATTGAGGATGAAAGCGGGCTAGGTGGAACTGCTAGTAAAGACAGACGAGCTAATACGAGATACCGGAAATCAACCAATGAATCATCACAAGCAGGTTATAATTTTTTTAAATCAATATCTCTTCGTCTTGCTATCGTTTGGATTTATTGGTAGGTTTTTTCAGTTGTGAAAGATCAATGTGTAGGAAAAAAGATATTGTTCAAAACTCATACTAATATTGGAATTTCATGTTATTGTGTTGTGTTAATGGTGCCGCGTTTGAAGTTGCAAACGCATGGCATGTGTTTGGAAGTTTTGTTCTTATATTCATATTTGATGCAAATGAATGCTTTTGGTAGCAGTAAGATGGACCTTTTATTTTAGTAATGGGTACTCATTGAGGGTTTATGAAGGTGTCACACTTGACACTCATTAAGATAGTTGCTACTATTTAGGGGATTTTGTGTCTTGCTTAATATTGAAAAAAAAAAAAGAAAAGGGGGGGGGGGGGGTCAGTATGGGAGTTATTGAAGGGGGAGATATAGATAAAATGGTCCTTATAAAGCTTTTTGGAAATGCAAAGGGAAAATGTGAAAAGCGTTGTTGTACTTACAAGGGCTAATTCAGTTATTATAAAGGAAAATTTTCAAACTCAACATGTTTAATCTATGCAAAATGATTATTTCAAGCTGTCTTTAGATAAAATATGAATGTGTATGGGTTGTTAGTATGCATAAAAACAATTATCTCAGATGGTTCTCTGGCTTTGCACATGCAGAAAGTTCTGTGACTGAAGATCATGATGCTGATTCACATGGGACTCGTTCAAAGGAGCATCGGGGTTCAGATGTAAGATTATTCTCTCTTTCTCTGGGTTTTTGCTTTCATATTTCATGGCCGTATTCCTTTTGCTCTTTTAGGAGAAATATTTAGTTTGTCATGATGTTGTCCTAGTGCCTAGGATATTTTTTATGAAACTGACAGTGTATATTTGTTTTATGAAGGACATGAAGAATATTTTGAGTCATTATTGAATATGCCAATAATTGCTTTTGATAATCTCTGCAATAAATAATCAATACAATATTTTTCTGTCCAAAATAAGTGTTCCTACATTTTCACTGCTCAATATTATATCACTTCTTACTGTTGCTTTCATCAGTTTGCAATTCTTGTTCAATTAAAATTTAATATTTTGAAGTTTTGCTGCATGTCTCATTATGATATTTCAACTTTGAAGGTCCCTGCTTCACCTTCTGGATATGAAAGGGAGAATTATAGGAATGAGAGGAGGCATCACAGAGATGAGTCAAGAAGTGGTAGCAGAAGAGTGCAACATGTAGACAATTTTGAAAGTAAGGAGCCTTATTTTGAGAGGGATTCACGTAGTAGGTATGGCCATGAATACAACAGGAATAGGGAGCATTATTCTGAGAGGGATTCACGTAGTAGATATGACCATGAGCGCGGTAGAAGTAAGGAGCCTTATTCAGAAAGGGATTCCCGTAGTAGGTATGACCATGAATATGGTAGAAAGCGAAGCAGATATGAGGGTTCCAGGAGAACACCTGGTATGTTATTGCTATTATTCTGCTTCTTGTAATTTCCCGTATTAATCCAATTACTGGAGCCAGATATGCAGTAAATTAATCCAAATTTGAAATGCTAGAAAACTTTCTGCATTTTTAATTTTGTATCGTTATACCGAACAGAAATTTAAGAAAATATCATTTCCAGAGTATAATATGCAAGTAATCCCCAACACATTTGTAAAATCTGTGTCTTAGTATTATCATCATTATCATCATCATTATTACTTCTGAGTTACCAGTGTTTTATTTGCAGGCAGGTCTGACTGGGATGATGGGCAATGGGAATGGGAAGATACTCCTCGAAGGGACAGTGTCTCTAGTTCTAGACATCATCAACCTTCACCATCCCCTATGTTTCTTGGTGCCTCACCTGATACACGATTGGTTTCTCCATGGTCAGGAGGCAATACTCCTTATTCTTCTTCTCCATGGGACCATGTGTCTCCATCTCCTGTTCCAATACGTGCTTCTGGATCTTCAGTCAAATCTTCTACTTCTAGACATAGTGGAAGGTCCCATCAACTTACTTTTTCTTCGGGAGCTTCAAGTTCGTATGAGGTATATCTTGTGCTTAATAATATCTGTTTTGCCCTTGTTTAGTTGATAATTGATCTGAGATGCTTTAAATAGATGATTTTAAGCTGATCACTAACAAAATGTCTAGAAAGATTCCATGGTTTCATTATGGTCGTTTCTAATAATATGCATGTACATCTTGTCATGTGTCCAGGATGAAGTGACTGATAAGTCCGAGTTTGGCGAAGAACACAAGTATGAGATTACTGAAAGCATGCGCGCAGAGATGGAATATGATGCTGACCGGGCATGGTAATTATGCTAATTAAACTTCATTTTGAGAAGTATCCATTTTGATGATGTGTTAAATCCTTGTATTTGACATGTGTGGTGTTAAGTTCTTGGAAAATAATTTGGTTCCTTTTCTATGCTCATCTTCTATAATACGTGCTCGGTCAAATTTAGGTTAAAATTTTAGTTCTTTGAAGAGATCCAAAATTTGAGATTTTGACTCATCATACAAGTTTGACATGTGATAGGGTTGAAGTTATAGATGACCTTTTAAGCCGTAACATATATTGTGTAATTTTCAAACTTTCACTTTTTGATGTATAATACATCAATCTGATTAAGATTTATCTTTGTGTAGGTATGATAGAGAGGAAGGTAGCACAATGTTCGATGGAGGAGATAACTCATCACTTTTTCTTGGAGATGAGGCTACCTTTCAAAAAAAAGAGGCTGAGCTTGCCAAAAGACTGGTAAATAACTAAACATTAAGAATTCTAATTATATGTAAACTAATATTTGCTGCAAACTGTTATACATACAAAGCTTCTTGTTACTTGCAAATTTTTCTTGGATAAATTAAAGATAGTTCCTTGTCATAAGTAGAACTGATACATATTAAAACTGAAATGTCACATATGAAGATGTTCTATACACCGTGTTATATATCTTATATATGCAGCATGGATTGTGCATGGTTTTTAGCAACTTGCATTTAGTTATCTTGTTAAAGTAATCAGTTATTGTTAACAAATAACAGACTAGAAGAGATGGGACCAAGATGTCCCTTGCTCAGAGCAAGAAGTTGTCTCAGCTCACAGCTGATAATGCTCAATGGGAGGACAGACAACTGCTGAGATCAGGAGCCGTTAGAGGTACAGAGGTTCAGACTGAGTTTGATGATGAGGAAGAACGCAAAGTTATTCTTCTGGTGCATGGTAAATCTTCATCTGGCTAATTGATGTTTTATGCAGTTTGTATGGCATTCACCTCTTTAAACTGATTATTTTTTACCAACATTCGCAGATACAAAACCTCCATTCCTTGATGGCAGAGTTGTTTTTACTAAGCAGGCAGAGCCAATTATGCCAATAAAAGATCCAACATCTGACATGGCTATAATTTCTCGTAAAGGATCTACTCTGGTCAGAGAAATACGTGAGAAACAGAGTTCAAATAAGTCTCGCCAACGTTTTTGGGAGCTTGCAGGCTCAAAACTTGGCGATATCTTAGGTGTTGAAAAGACAGCAGAACAGGTATTCTTCTGGAACAGTTGTGATCTTTGCTTTCTCTTACTGGTGTATAAAGACTTATCCTTTTTAAAAATCCTTTCAAATGCAGATTGATGCAGACACTGCTACAGTGGGTGAACAGGGTGAAATAGATTTTAAGGAAGAAGCTAAGTTTTCACAGCATTTGAAAAAGGAAGAGGCTGTGAGTGATTTTGCCAAGTCAAAGAGTATTGCAGAGCAAAGGCAATATCTGCCCATTTTTTCAGTGCGAGATGACCTATTACAGGTTGGTTTTTTCTTTATTGTATGTGTATCTCATAATCAGCTAAGAGAAAAAATGTTTTGCCCTCTCACTTGTGAAGAAAGTGAGAAGCAAATAGAGCCAGTGGTTCATATATGTTGCAATAATTTGTTGATATACACTTGTGTAGGTAATTCGAGAAAATCAGATCGTCGTAGTGGTTGGAGAAACTGGCTCAGGAAAGACAACCCAATTGACACAGGTGCATTGTCCTTTTTCTTTTCTTTTCAATTATTTACATGATCATGTTTGTCCAATCAAGACAGAAATTTGACATTTGAGTTTTTTGAACAGTATCTGCATGAGGATGGCTACACTATAAAAGGTATAGTAGGTTGCACCCAACCCAGGCGTGTGGCAGCTATGAGTGTGGCCAAGAGAGTCAGTGAGGAGATGGAGACAGAGCTGGGTGAGAAGGTTGGCTATGCTATACGGTTTGAGGATGTGACTGGGCCAAATACCATTATAAAGGTAAACACTTATTTTATAACACTGGAACTATTTTGCTATTGAGCGTGGTTTCTTTTCATTGTATTTATCCTTTGAGCATACACAAGTCTAACATATGCATTAGTTATGTGGACACATTATTAACTTTTGTTGCTATGTGCTCTAAACTTAAATGGTTGAATTTTTCAGTACATGACAGATGGGGTTCTTCTACGAGAAACACTCAAAGACTCTGATCTAGACAAGTATCGGTATGAAAATATTGAGAAAATTCACCCTCAACAATGACATTTATGATGTTTCTGCAAAAAAAAATAACGTTTGTATCTGAAACTATTGCAGGGTTATTGTCATGGATGAAGCCCATGAAAGATCATTAAACACGGATGTTCTTTTTGGAATATTGAAGAAAGTTGTAGCTCGACGTCGTGATTTTAAGTTGATTGTCACATCAGCAACTCTGAATGCACAGAAATTTTCACATTTCTTTGGAAGGTGAGTTTCAGCTCCTCAATCTTGTCGAATATCTCGTTTTCCACATTTTGGTTGGTTCACGATCTAATTAGGGCATTCTTGCAGTGTGCCAATTTATAATATTCCTGGGAGAACATTTCCTGTGACTACATTATGGAGTAAAACTCCAGTTGAAGATTATGTTGAAGGTGCAGTGAAGCAGGCCATGACGATTCACATTACTAGTCCTCCAGGTGACATTCTTATCTTCATGACTGGCCAAGATGAGATTGAGGCGGCTTGCTACGCCCTTGCAGAAAGAATGGAGCAGATGGTCTCTTCTTCAAAGAAAGCAGTCCCTAAACTCTTGATTCTACCTATATACTCTCAGCTTCCTGCTGATTTGCAGGCTAAGATATTCCAGAGAGCTGAAGATGGAGCCCGAAAATGCATCGTTGCCACTAACATCGCTGAGACATCATTGACTGTGGACGGTATCTTCTATGTCATAGACACAGGTTATGGTAAAATGAAGGTGTATAACCCAAGGATGGGTATGGACGCTCTCCAAGTCTTCCCCGTCAGCCGTGCTGCTGCTGATCAGCGTGCTGGTCGAGCTGGTAGAACTGGGCCTGGTACATGTTATCGACTGTACACAGAGAGTGCTTACCTAAATGAAATGTTGCCCAGTCCTGTCCCTGAGATTCAAAGGACTAACCTCGGCAATGTGGTCTTGTTGCTGAAATCTCTTAAAGTTGAGAATTTACTTGATTTTGATTTCATGGATCCACCTCCGCAAGATAATATTCTCAATTCTATGTACCAGTTGTGGGTATTGGGTGCCCTTAACAATGTGGGTGCCTTAACAGATCTTGGCTGGAAAATGGTTGAGTTTCCACTGGACCCTCCACTTGCTAAGATGCTTTTGATGGGTGAACAGCTGGGGTGCCTTGAGGAGGTTCTGACAATTGTTTCCATGCTTTCAGTACCGTCAGTTTTCTTTAGACCCAAGGACCGAGTAGAGGAGAGTGATGCTGCACGCGAAAGATTTTTTGTGCCAGAATCTGATCACTTAACCCTGTACAATGTCTATCAGCAATGGAAACAGCATGATTACAGAGGTGACTGGTGTAATGATCATTTTTTGCATGTTAAAGGTCTAAGAAAGGCCAGAGAGGTGAGATCCCAGCTGCTTGATATTCTCAAGACACTGAAGATCTCTCTAACCACCTGTTGGCCTGATACAGACATAGTCAGAAAAGCAATTTGCTCAGCATACTTCCACAATGCAGCAAGATTAAAGGGTGTTGGAGAGTATGTCAACTGCCGGACTGGGATGCCGTGTCATCTACACCCCAGTAGCGCACTCTATGGCATGGGTGCAACTCCGGAGTATGTGGTTTATCACGAGTTAATCCTAACCACGAAGGAGTATATGCAATGTGCTACAGCCGTGGAGCCCCAGTGGTTGGCTGAGCTTGGACCCATGTTTTTCTCTGTTAAGGAGTCTGATACATCATTGCTGGAGCATAAGAAGAAACAGAAACAAGAGAAGACGGCCATGGAGGAGGAGATGGAGAATTTGAAGAAGATGCAAGCAGAGATTGAGAGAAAACAGAAGCAGGAGGAGAAAGAAAAGTTGGCTAAGCAGCAACAGCAAGTCTCCATGCCAGGTTTGAAAAAGGGCTCTTCCACATACTTGAGACCAAAGAAACTTGGTTTGTAAATAAACTTGTATTCTCAAGTGAAGTATTTAGTTACAGACTCACCAGAGGTAGAAAAAGAAGTCTTGTGCCAATTGTAACAAGAAGTAAGAGAAAGCATGAATTCTCTATTTCATTATTGCGGTCTCTCGAGCAATACGAATTCTAGGTGAAGCACTTCACATTTGATTTTGATTTGCATCTTACTTTGATAGTGACATCTACTAGGTGAAACAATATGTCAATATCAGCCTCAAAATTACCTTCATGGAAGATTCAAATATCAATTGGACATTGTTTCTTTCCTTTCCTTTTAATTTATTTAAATGCTATCTTTGTCGGAGAGTACATTTCAAAGTGGGTTGGTGACGAAACTACCATGTGGCATCATAATTTTATTATGGTTTAGACTGTTCGTGTGCAAGTGGATGAGGCGAAACAAGTTGCTACCATCGGAAAGCCGACTTTATCGAATTTAATGATGATGTCAGACAGAGCAGAGGAAGTAACCTGATCAAACATAAACATCAATAATACTACGTATGTCACTGTTTCCACCTTGAATCAATCTAGTAATAGGGACTTCCATTGTTATGTACAACTTGTTTCATATTTGAACAAAAGGTAAACTCCTCAAATTTATTTTTATAAGATTAAAATGATAAAGATATCTTGAAAAGCTTAAAAATATCATAAAAATAAAATAAAATGCTCTCCTTTTCATTAATAGTAAATGATTTTTCTATTTAATAAATGATTTGTATATTTTATCTGAATTTTTGTAGAAACATTTGAACAAGTGGTAAACATTCCCATTGAAGTATGTCTTTGCCTGCAAACAAGCTTCACAGAAACGGAGCCTTTGCTTTTGAAAATATCCAAATTGATATGGCAGTAACATCCATGGTTCTACTTAAAATATCCAAATTGATATAAGAAATTAAGAATACAACAACGGTTCTAATTTCTCATGCATCAATCAGCCTCTGAAATATACACAGTTGCACATCTTCCCAACCTACAAAGAGCAGAGGAGGGAGCATGAAGACATTCATCATGAATTAAACTTAGAGGCAACCCTTTTCCAAAGAAATTCACCTAAATATCCGTGATACTTTAGCTATTCCAACAATTGTCACATTTGTACACAAAACCCCAAAATATATTTATTGTTGTGGAAAATGGGGCAATCAAGAGAACAAAATTATGTTATGATTCTCCCTGTATATGAATTGATGAGTTGTCAATTGTTAAGATTGTATTCCTCAACTTCCAACTTCATAAATACTACCACCAACAATCTGCGAACCCTCACGCAGCTGGGTAACAAGTTTTCGGATTTGAGTAATACCTGGAAAACGATGAAACAACCGCAGTACAGAAGTCAAGATACATAGGATAACCGAGAAAGCATAATTTAAGAGAGGAATAGCACTTACAATCATTGCCGAGTCACTAGTTCCATTAATCTATGCTCCAAAGTACTGGATCATTTCATCATCACCCAAGAAATCATCCAAATGGAATGGTGGACTGTTGAATCCTCCAAAATCTAACGACATGCTACTGATTGGCGATCCAAAGAAAGAATGATCTATAGGTCTGTCAAGCTCACTTTGGAATGGATCTTTACCAAAATATTGCAAATCTCCAGTAATTTCATCTCCTTTCATATTATGTTCTGGTTGCATAGAGACTGCATTATCTGGCTGCATTGGTTCATCATTGCCGGGCTGCAACTGCTGTCCATCATGACTAGGGTCATACCCTGCCACTGGATTATAAATATTGTAACTAGTTCCTTGATGCATGTCGGGGTTTTGCACCTCAGGATAGTGCAATTGCCTACCGCTCATATACATGCTTTCCGAGGGAACTAAGTTGTTCAGATGAAGATAAGAGAAATGATCAAATCCAGTTGCCGGTAGTTGAGCTGGCACCTCAGGTCCTTTATCCACTAGTCTCATAGAAGTATCTGTATCATTACCCCGTTCATTTCCATGAATCTGCCCAACCACCTGAGCTTCTGTCTGGTTCTCACTGGGCAAAGTGCTTACTGGCTCAACTTGTAAAGTTTCATTGTTAGGTTGTGGTGGTAATTTTTTAGTGGTATTTGACCTCAATCGAGGTCTTTTGGGTCGTTTCTCAGCTTGATCTTTCTCTTGAATAGAATTCCTTCGCGAGTTATCTGATGGTTCAGCATCTGTAACTTGATTTCTCCTATCTTCTTTAGAAGAAACAGAACCAGCACCATCATCAACGCCATCAACATCATAATTGCTATCACTACTAGCGGCTGGTTGCTTATTTTCAGCAGGAACAGTAGGTGGCACGTCTGTAATTCCAGACGTACCATTATCAGTACTATACTGCCTAATAAGAGCTTCTTCTCGACTTAATACCCCTAACCAAATTGCACTTTCCTTTGCTGTCATCTTATCCTGCAAGCATTTTGACTGGCGAACATGCCTCCTTATTTTTGCAATATCAGGTGACATGTGCTTTATAACGGAAGTTAGCACTCCCACTTTCCACATCTTTTTCAAATCATGCGGCTTCTTATAAGGAGGACTCTGATTATGGGGTAAATTTGATTGGATCCACCAATCTTCATTCCCGGTTGGCCACCAAGGTGGGGGAATACCCTTTTCCAATGGATACTTCCTCTGAGGAGGATCACAATGTTGCATCAAAGAAGATAAGAGTGACCCAAGTGTTGCATCTTGCAGGTCTTGGAGAGTGCTCTGAGAGTTCCCATTTCGATTGTTATCAGCCTCACTCATAGCAAGACACTCTGCTTCATACTTTGTTATGGCAGCAGGGCCATTCTTATCGAACTTTACCTTCTCTTTCCACCAAGCTCTAATGTTATCGGAGGAACCACTCACCGGTTTTCCCTTTTCAGGAATGATTCCATACACAAATCCACGAGCTTTACAGACTTCCATAAGCTTCAGCATATACTTAAGAATACCATCTTGTGCTCTGGACATCTTCTTCCTCCGAGCTTGATCAGTGGTATGCCTCGGCTTTTGCTTCTCTGCAGCTTGCTGTGCTGCAATCTTTTGTTTTTCCTTGAGTCTTTTGAGTTTAATTCGATCCTTCCACATCCTCCTCTCCAATTCTTCTGCTTCAATCTCTTCATCACTGACATCTTTCTCCGCTATATTATGGCATCTAATATCATCAACATCTATATCTGAGCTGTAGTTCAACATGTCATAATATCAGAAGATGCTCTATTCAATAAATTGGGGAAGAAAAAACAAGCACCAAAGAAAAAACAAAACAAAACAAAATCGCTCAGTCAGGTTTCTTCTAAAAGGATTCAATTAACTTGGTCCCTCCAAAACCACGAATCGACATCGCATGTGCCAAATTATTAGTTCCGGAATAAGTATAACTAATTAACAGTCAAAATTTCATTCCCTTCTCTATTCTGTAACATTTCCCCAAAAGTAATACACTGAAGCAGACATTGTTTTCAATCTATAAACTCCCCAACGAACACTCTATTCTGATGAGATATATTCCTCACTGAAATTCAACAAAGTAACTGATATTCAATATGGAATTTATAGTTCAGCAACTATTGGACATATCTATAGGATGAATCCCAACAACACCAACACAGTTAAAGCTAATAGTGATTCACAGAGCAAATATATGATTCACCAAATATTATAGTACTAAAAAAACCCCACAAAAAGAAAATATAAGCACGCATGAAAAATTGAAGTTGTGGGTGGGAATTAAAAAAAAAAAAAGGAAAAAAAGGAATTTGAAGACATACCAAACATCAATTGCAATTTCTTCGATTTCTCCCATCTACAAATACTTAGAGGCACGAGGTTGGCGATATTATCTGCTGGTTGCAATCACCCAAAAGGAGAGGGAGAAAGTAAATACCCAGGAAAAAAAAAACGATTTTTATTTAGGTTCCTTTTGCTTTTTGATTATGATTATTGATTATGATGGAGAGGATAGCGAATTCAGCAAAAACAATAAGAACCCAAGAAAAGGGTTTTGCTTTCGCTACCCAAAGTTGCCCAAAATTGAATGCTATGCTAAGCTACGATTCTGCGCAGAGAGAGAGAGAGAGAGAGAGAGAGAGAGAGGAAATGATGAGAGAGACAGAAACAAAGACACAGACACCGAGGAGAGAGATGACAAATTTAGCTCAAAGTGTTCCATTCAATGTTTCCGATCCTCTGTGTTGCGCCCATTCTATCTACTCTGCACCCTTCTCCTTTCAAACCTCAATCTTTTATTTTATTTTATTTATTTTTTGAACCTCAAACAATAAAACTTATATAATACTTATAAAATTAAAATTAAAAAAAAAAGTAAAAACTTGCAGTTATTTTGAATTAATAAATTTGATTAAATTATTATTTAATAACTTTTAATTATTAATTTTACATAAAAATAATTGTATGTAAGTTTCTATTAATAAAAAATAATAAAATACAAAGCCTTATACTTATTTGTTTTGATTTGATATTTCTCTGCATATGTAATTCGGTATATTAGTTTTTTTTATAATAAATAAATAATAAGAATAATTGATATGCTTTTTTGCATGTAAAGAAAGCCATCACTTTTTTTTTCATGAACCATGGTTTTCCACACGTGAATACACATACAAAGTTTTTTCCCAACTGCACTTTGAATTATTTCCATGTCCAAATTTGCAAACTAGTTTCTTAGATAAAGATTTTTGAATTCTATCAGGGAACAAAATTTTAAAATTGTGTTCCACAATATATATTTAATTTTAATAGATTCATAAGTTATTTTTTCTTTTATTTTCTTTTTTTTCCATATCAAAGAAAAGGGAAGAATAGTAGACTATATATATTATTATTCTAAATTTAAATGAGGTATCTAAAAGACTTAATTTCTAAATTATAGAGTCAATTGCAATAAATTAAATAAGTAGGTTATTTTAAAAATTAAGAACTTTATTTTATATATATTGACAATGTACATTTATAATGTTAGTGTTATTTATATATAGTTGAACTATATACTTTACTTTTCTTTATATATTTTACTTGTCTTTGGAATTAAACTGTTATTTAATTAGATATTGATATTGTCTTTCTGTATGTATATTCATATAACTATATTATATGTAAAAAAATTAGTTATCAAATTAATTATTAGTATAAACTATATATTAAAAAAAAAAATATATATATATATATATAATTTGATCATTAATTTTTTATATAAATATTTTTTATATTCATAGGACGTTTAAAATAATGAACTAAATTAATAAGTTTTATTAACGTGGTAATGCATAATTATTTATTTATTTATTTATTTTACTTTTCTGTCCTCACATATGTAGATAATTAATTAATTATGTTATCATTCATACCGATTAAATCTGATCTTACAGTATTATTTTGAAATAAAAATAGAAAATTATAATGTTATATAATGTAATAAATATATGGAGATGACCGAGATACAAGAAAATCTAAAAATAGTAAAATTCTAAAATACCGTAATAATGTATTTAGACAATTTAATGAAAAAACAATGTATTTGGACGGAATAAGGTGTAGGTGCATGGTCAATTCTTTACATTCTATATTTGTCAATTCATTTTCTCTTTTCTCGTCACATGTTTTTAAATATATCTAACAAATAGATTTCGGTTCGAAGAAGCCAATTACTTCGAAATTCGAATAATCTACGTGAAAATTTATGGTAGAAATTCTGAGTACAGTTAATGTATCAATGAATTATGAATTATGAGTTGAAAAAAAGTTTGAGAAACAATAAATAAAAACTAATACAAAGCATTCTAAAATTATCTTATTTTATATTTTTTAATTATTTATCTTATTTTATTAATTATTATTAAAATAATTGAATAATATTAAATATAATAAATTTATAATTATAGATATTATATATATAAAATTATATATATTAAATTATATATAATAATAAAAATTTATATGTAATTATTTTTATATAAAATTAATAAGTAAAAATTATTAAATAATAATTTAGTCAAATATTTTAAATTATTTAACAATTTTTAAATATCAACATGGTATAAAAATAACTGCATATAAATTTGTATTGTATATAATTTTGAATGTCATGTTTATCAATTTTTTCCGTCACTGTTTCCTAAGAAATTGTGAGAGACTTTTCAGTTTTCAGTCACTGTTTACATAAGATCTTGTGTATATCGAACATTCGAACTTAGAGTTATCTGAATCTTTCTCAAATTTATTTTTCAAATACTATAAATAAATGGTTTAACACATATTCAAGATATAATATCTATCCTAATCCTTATACTTTTTAAGCTATTACTGACTTGAGCATTACAGTCTCTCAACAGATACACCTTTAGAGATGCCGACCCAAAACAAAGAGATTTGCTGCAGCTTCATGTCCTGATCCTATAAATTTATGACTATGAAAGGTAATCCTAATTTTACCTTCGGAGTAAATTTAGAACTCATTCTGTTGATATTGAAGTGAACCTAAATAGCAAACTAGAAAATAGATAAACATAAATGGAGCAATGATCATATCATTAAAGTTTTACATTCCATCACATGATTTATTCAAGGTGAACACAAAAACAGTCTAATAATATCTTTTGAGGAAGCTTTTGAACCATTTTGCAGAAAGCTTATTATATCTCTTGTGACCATTTTTGTAATCCACATAATTTAGTCCAAATCTCACAGTATAATTAACATGCATTCCATTCAAAGTTGTCAAGCAATGACCATGCAAAGTATCCTTTCACATTTGCACCATCCCTTACAAATGAAAATGGTAAAGTTTAACAGATACTTCAAAAAGAAAGAAAGAAAGAAAAGATTGAATAGAGAAGCAATAACTTACTTAATAGCATGTTGAAGATAAAAAGAGATGATGATAATAAAAATCAACTCTCAAGGTATCTAAAAGGGCCACGTCAAGTGACAGTGTTGGATCATTGTACTCATCAATACCTACAAATTCATAGGACAAATTAAAACATGCAATGCAATAATGTAAGTTTATTTTTACCATTTTCTGTGAAATAAATCAAGGGGTTGTTGTACTTTTTCTTGGTGTGAAGCAATAGTTCTCGAATTCCTTTTGGATAAACATATAACCAAGTTGAAGCAGCCTGCACATAAATATGATAATGTCAATCTTATGTTATAGAAAACGAAACATATAATAAGTTACAAATTAAATTTGATTTTGCTACACATATACATACCCTTGGACCTATAGGAACACCATTGCGTTCGGCTGCCATTATTATAGAAACAATTTACACACCATTAGTAAAGTCTAACATATATATATATTAAGATTAATTGAAAGATAAAGTAAAGAAAAGTGTCTTTACTTGCAAAATTGACATGAGAATCAGTGGCATAATTTGGTTTTGCAGACAACAGCTTAAGTACAGTGGAAGCATAGTTGGTGGTATAATAGTTCAATTCAATGAAATCATATGAATGTATGAATTGCTTAGATTTTGCTCTTTAAAGAACTAGTTGAAGTGTTAGGCAATCTACTTCCAACTATAGATTTCATGCTTTCTGGATAATCTCCTGTTGTCAAAGGTTCCATAAGCCTATATAAAATAACAAATAACAGTTTTACTTAGATTCTAAGAACCAATCAACAATTTAAAAACAGAATAAATGGTCAAATTAGTCCCTTAAAAATTACGCATTTTTTCAAATTTGTCCCCAAATTTTTTTTAATCAAATTCGTCATTCAAAAATTTTAAATTAGTAATGTTAGTTTTTTCGCCACTTTCATTGCTAATAATGTTAGAATTTGTTGATGTGACACGTTAAGTGACATTATAATACACACCTATTAGTCCTAGTTGGCAGCTGACATAATAAGTTTATGAAATTAGATCAAATCAATTCTAAAATGAGGGATTCCAATGCCTTAGGTTCTCCCCTCAATTAGATTTTAATTTGATTTAATTTCATAAACTTATTATATTAGTAGTCAATTAAGACTTTTAGGAGTTTATTGTGATATCACTTAACGTGCCATATTAGCAAATTTTAATATCATCAACAAAGAAAATGACAAAAAAACTAATGTAATTAAATTAAATCTTTGAATGATGAATTTGATTAGAAAAAAATCTTTAAAATCATTGTTTCAAACTTGTAAGGCTAAAAATGAACCTGATACTTGGTCTTGCAGAGTTGCACAGCAGCTGCATGAGCAAGAAGTTCATGGTGTGCAACCACATAAGGTTCTGTTCCTGAATCGCCACCGGTGCACTTTTGGTTCAACCATTTGAAGCATCGACCTGGTGCCTTCGCACCAGTTGCATAGCCACCTTGGCTATAAGTATATGGTTAATTAAAAGTTTCACTTTATCTCCAAATGCTTTGAAGCAAACATCCACATAATCTTGATAATCATTTCTAAAATAATAATGATAATTAGTCATATGAAATGGTTAATCAATGCAAAAGAATAATTAATTACTAATTAATTAACTAACTAAATAAATATCAGCTATTTATTAATTGTTAGAAACTCAAGTGTAATTAACTTCATATGAAGTTAAAGTTAAATGATTTGACAAGTTTGACTGAATTATCTATCTAACAACTCTAAACTATCAATTTTACACGAAGTTAACGGCGATGACTCATTTGGGAGTATCCTAGGCCAAGAAATATATAATCTGTAAGCATGCATCTAGATTCAAAATCATTCATGATCCCAACATCTTCCTTATAGTGGTGATATTGGTCATTTGCAACATCTCCATTGCTTCTATCTTCTATCTTTTCTGCACGTTGTTTCCACAGTAAATTAATTATATGCTTAGTACAGTAATTAAATATGAAAAATTACAGAGTAAGAATATATATCTTCAAAATACACAAGAAGATTATTATACATATAACCTTGTCCTTTTTCATTCAATAGGAAAGAAGAAAATCTAGTAATGAATACAGAGAGAAACAGAGTTGTAACTATGTATGTGTGTGATTATTAAGCCTCTACCTTTATATAATCAAGGAAACATTTCAAGTGTATCGGGAGTACCGGTGCTCCAATTGTTTTAACTGTTAATTTTCTTTCTCGATTTTTGTGAACTAAAAATCAAATTTATTTTTACCGATTGAATGAAGAAGCACGAAGAGTGATCATCAATAACAGCTTAAATCAAAGAATTTTATATCTATGGCTATAGTTTCAATATAGTTTCAGTAACAGCTTATTGTTGGATGCCATAATTTCTTAGCTTCGAATATTGTATTGCGAATTTGTGACCATTTTTATAACAAAAAATACGTAACCTTTATTAGGCTTTTAGTTTTAGCTACCTAGGTTTTATTTGTCATTCTTGTTGATCCACCCGTTATAACTTAGTCGTAGCTGTTATATAACTAATAATTTGGATATCAAAACTACTCTATATATAATTTAATATCATATGCGATAAAAGAATTTTATATCTGTTATTACTAAATGGTTATAAGACATGTTTAACTTATAAAATAACACAAATAAAAAAAGATACCTTCTAAATCCATTTTTTAATCTTGTATCGACTGCTTCAAATACTAATTTGGATATTAGATTGAAATGCTTTTTATAGATATATACACTTTTTATTATGCTTTATCCGAATTATAACTCACCGCAACCTCTTAATTGAGTATGAGGAGTTTATGTCATTTGAGCTATTACTCATTGACTATATCCATAAAAGAAATTATTATAATTAACTTTTATTATATTCATTTATAATGTTATATTAAATTTTATTAAAAATAATACATAGTTATTTTAAAATATCATCTTTGACTTTTTAAATTTTTTTAGAAAAATAGTTTAAGCCAGACTAAATACTAATTATATTGTGGTTTATACATATTTTTCTCTTTTTTTTTTTTTTGGTGACTGTATTTTTCTCATTAACACAATCAAATATTTCCCTTTCAATTTATCTGAAAATAATTAATAAATGACAAACATAAATTAAAAAAATAACAAATATAAATTAAAACTACAAAAAAATACATATATATTTTAATAAATATCTTGCAATATTTTCTACTTTAATTGTATTTTATTGTCAGCATGTGCCTCTTCTCTTAATAGTATAATAAGATCAATACACTGAAAAAAGGAAGTTCAAAAAAGAAAAGAAAGAAAACGGGACCCGAAACGAAGAGGAAGCCATACCCAAGTCACAAAGTCCAAAAAACAAAAAAGAACAAGAAAGATGACAAAAGAAAGAAAAAAGAAGCCATACCCACGGGCCGGGCTTTTCTACCCGAAATTGATACCAAAACAAGAAGTAAAAAAACGAAAGAAATATGACCAAACAAAAAAAAGACTCATCTTCACATGGGTGAGGGGGAACACCCCTTTTGAGTTTTAGCCCTAGCCTTGGCCCACTTCTGGGTGGTGACTGCTGCTTGCCTGGGTCTTCCTAACGCGGGGAAAGAGACCGCAACAACAACGAGAACTCCAACCAATAGGCCAAAGAATAACTTTGCAAGATCTTGGTCTTCTATGAACGGCAACGGCCATGAGAAGGTTAAGTTGAAAAAGCCTAGAGAGAGTTCGATTTCCACTTCCATAGTTGATGATAGACTAGCAAGGGATTTGAAAAACGGTAACAATTTCTAAGGAATCGGAGTGAACAAACGGCGGAGGTGGAGGCGGTGTCAGCCGAAGGTAGCAGCAGTGTCAGTGTCGATATGATGAGATTAGAAATAACCTACATAGTGTGAGAGAGTTTAAATACTAATCCTAAATTTTTGGTGAAAAGTCATTAAATTTGTAGAAAACATAATTTTTGTTCTGATATTTTCCATTATAAAAATGACAATCTTCGCTCTTCTTTTAAAACTCTTTTTCGAAATTCGAAAAGTACAATACCCATACCATTACAAGTTTATAAGTGAGCAATATACTATAGCATGACTTTGGAAAATTTTAAATTTATTTTGATGATAAATAAATATTATTAATTTAATTAAATTACAAAATTATCAATTTATTTTTAATTCATATGTATTGATTGTTAATTTTGTTTATGTAGATTTTAATTGGGCCAAAAATAAAAGAAAATTATTGCAAGCCCGGCCCATATATGCATCTTACCTTTAGCCTTATGTTAAATATGATTGTGATGGCTGAACTGTTTTATTGGGCCAGTTTGATTTATTACTGCAAGTCCAATGTACTTTTAAATAGTTAGCTTTATTTAAAGTGTGTTATATTAAGTGAGTGAAATAATTTGTGATTAATTGGACCAGAACCATCTTAAACTCAGCCCAAAATTAAATTGCTTGGTAGAAGGCAAGCTTGCATGGTCCGAAACCATTAAGCAAAGAAAGCAAAACTTCATTACTTTCAACGGATCCCACCTTTCATCATGTGATGGATCTCAAATTCAATCAATTTGAATTTAACTTACATTGGAACCATGAGAGAGAAAGTGTAATTGATATGATTGATTGCATTAATGCTACACGCTACTCAGCATAGAGGAAAGTAAAAGCAACTCACTTTAATTAATTTGTTCTATTTCATTTAATTGCTTTTCTTTCAAACTCTCTCTTCTCTCTCATCTCTCTTCTCTATTCGGTCATATCACAGTAGCAACCATGGAAGCTAAAGCTAGCCACCGAAGAGAAGGAGAAGCACGCCACAAGACCATCACAATGATGGCAAGAAAAAGAAAACTAAAAGTATGTTGTGGCTAAGATTCTCATCACTTATGGTAAGATTTGGTGAAGAGATCTTGGCTTCTCCATACCCAAAAATGGAAGAAAAGATCTCGGTCAGAGAAAAAGATCCTTGGAGAGGATGGTTTGACTCTGATCTTGCTCAACCACCACAGGAGGTAGCTACAGTGGCTATGTGATGGAAGAGGCAGAGATTGGAGCAGATGAAGCCATCATCATCAAGCATGCATCAAGGGTTAGGAATCCATCTTGGAGAGCAAGGTAAGGATGGATGGCTCAGATTGATGAAGATTGGTGACCAAGGAAGGACTAAAGGTAATTGCATGTTGGGTTTTGCATGGGTTATCTCTTCTCTCTTTCTGGCCGAACCGGTTCTACTTTGAAGAAGAAGAAGATTAGCTTGGTTTGTTTGGTTTCAACCGTGGAGGCTTCTCCCTATAAGTAAGGGTGAACAGCCAGGGCTTGAAGCAAGGAGTGAGAGTGCAAGGCACAGAGTTCTCATAGCTACCTAAGCTAACAGAATTTCTTCTCCTTCAATGTTTTCATTTTGTAAATTTTCTGTTTAATTTTGTCTGTCTTGAGTCTCATGGAAAAAGGCAAACAGTGAGATTTGTAAGAAAAAGACATAGAGCGAAAAAAGGCAGAGAGTGCAAAATTAAAAGAAAAAGCCATAGATGTCCTTAGAGATCCTTTGTACATCTGTGTTGTGTTTCATGATTATGTGGGAATCTCCTTGCAAGTTGGGTTAGCACTTAGCAGTTGAAAGCTTGGCTGTGACCAAGTCAAGTTCAGGATTGGGGTTTAGATTCTAGACTTGTCTCAGATAGGAAGGGTAGTTCCTAGAAAAAATTGGTGATTGTAATCAAGAATGATTATAGTGAAATTCCATCATCTTTGTGATGGAGGCTGGATGTAGGCTGCACTGCACTTAGCAGCTGAACCAGGATATATCTGTGTGTAATTTTCTCTCTCTTCTATTCCATTTCTGTTTCTGCTGCACAGGAGATAAAACTGAAAAATATCTCGTGCTGATCGACGAGACAAAAAGAAAAGTCTTGTGGCTGGGTACGAGACAAAAGAAAAAGCCCGCCTAACCTGCACCGCCTAAACCGCGGGCTTTGGCGGCGTGGGGCGGGCTTCCCTGCCGGGCTTAGTATTTTTTTAGTAAAGGGTATTTTTATAATTTTTTTGCCAAAATCCAACTTCTCCCAACCCAACTTACAAGAGAATGAAGATGAAAATTAAGTGTTTTGGATTATGTTTATTTTGTTTTAGAGACAATATTTATAATTATGTTTTGGATTATGTTTATTTTGTTTTGGGAACAATATTTATAATTACAAAGACTTTAATGTTTGTGAATATAAAAATTATAATTTTTTTATACATTTAAAAATTATAATAGTTAAAAAAAATTTATGTCTTTTATATATATTATTTAATAGTTAAAAAAAAAAAAAGATATTTGACGAGTTTAGCCCGTCGACCCACTAATCCACAATTAGACAGGATGGGGTTAGATTTTGAACCGTCTTACTAGACGAAACGGAACGAAACAGAATAAAACAGACTTCTCCAATTGCCATCCCTATCTACAGATAGGGTATAGATTGTCATCCCTACCAGGGTGTGCCTCCTCTCCTTAATTAATAATAAGATATAAATATGTTCGTTGTTAGCTATAAACACAATTCTATTAGCCAATTTAACGTTGCAGATTTAATAACGTTGAAAAGTTTGCTTTCATGCTTTGTATGCTTTGAAGTTTTACTATGTGTATAGTTGGTTTAATTTGTACCCAATCGTATGTCTAATTAATTTTTTAAATGTGTATGTTTAGTTTAATCTTTTGTGCATTAAAAGTTTAATTCCGTCTATATATATATATTATATAATTAATATTTTTATCTCTAATAATATTAGGGAGATATAAATCTTTTAAAATTATGTCGATCATTATAAATTATAGTAAAAAAATTTATAGAATCAAATTACTTTTACAAAAAAAATCGTAGGAGACAAAAATTTCCATCGGTTGAGAAAACCTAAGTCTTCGTAGATAAAAAAATTAAATAATAAGATTTTTAGTTATTATTTTCATGTGAAAGAGTTTAATTCTTTACTAATCATTAATTTTAACATTTATTATCTAACATTTAAAAGAATTTGATGTATATACTTTTATATTTGATTAAATATTAAATCTATTACATAAATAGAAATAATTAATTTTTATATTTATTATTTAAAAATATTATTTTTTTCTTTATGTATATAAAAATATAATTAGATATTAATATAAAAAAATTTATATTAGTAATTATAAAATTAACTCAAATTTTTTTAAATAATTAAATCTTAATTCTAATTTTTAATCACAATATTAGTATTCTCTCCAAATCTTATATGTTTAAATGTGTATATTTAGTTTAATCTTTTGTGCATTAAAAGTTTAATTCCGTCTATACTCTATATACATTATATAATGTAAGTCAATATCCATTTGTATAGGGAGAATTTCCGGTATAAAAAATAACGTCATGGCACTATTTTATCTCTATAGCTATAGTCTCTAGACAGTAATAATAAGAGGATCTTAATCTTATTTGATTATCATACTAATTGTGTTACAACAACAAAAGTAATAATAAATTAATTGATTAATTGAAAAGATACATCTACATACTGTGACACGATCATATAAAACAATTTTAAAAAAAAAAATTACATGCAAGCAATTATGATATATAATCATTGAAGGTTTACTTAATATTGTTTGTTGGAATCACTAGAATTATAATACAAGTCTAATATTTTTTGAGAAAGTTCTTGAACCATTTTGCGGACAGTTTATAATGTCTTTTCAAACCATTATTATAATCCACAAAATTTATTCCAAATCTCACTGTATATCCTGAAGCCCATTCAAAGTTGTCCAATAATGACCATGCAAAGTATCCTTTCACATTTACGCCCTCCCTTATTATCATAATGCCAACAAATTGAACAAAATTAGAATTTTAAAAGGAAAATAATTGAACGTTGAATATATAAGATATAATTATTTTGTTAATTACTATAATTTTATTAAAATTATAATTAAATTATTATTTTAATTTTATAATTAGATCATTTTTAGTATAAAATATATTAAAATATAGTTAATTAAATATATATTTTTTTATAAATTAAAAATATTCATAATTAAAAATTTAATTAAATTTTTAATTGTATATATTTTAAAAAAATATTTTATTAATTTTAATATTTTTGACATAAAAATGATCTAATAATTATAAAACTAAAAGAAGTATAAAAATCTAATTATATATATATATAACGATCTAATTAAAAATTTAATAAAATTATATAGATTAACAGAATAATTAAATTATTATATAATAATATATAATAAACTACTAACCTTATTGCGGACTGAAGATAAAATAGATGGCGATAATAATAATCAATTCTAAAAGTATCTATAAGAGCTTCTTCAAGTGATAGTGTTGGATCATTGAACTCATCTATTCCTACAAATTAAGTCAAGTATATATAAAAATTAAGAACAAAAAAATGATAATTTAAAGGTAACAAAAAAAATTAATGGTTTTCTGACTTTTCTCTCTTACCATTTTCAGTGATATAAATCAAAGGGTTGTTATATTTTTGCTTGGTATAAAGTAATAGCTGTTGAATTCCTTTTGGATATACATATAACCAATTGGAAGCAGCCTACAAACGTGTAAAAAAAAAGAAAAATAATTACAAATATAATGCTAGGTAATAAATAAATTATAATAAATAATACGTAGCTTTTTCAGTTATTTGATGAGACTATTTATTTATAGTTTTATACATACCCTTGGACCTATGGGAACTCCATTGCGTTCAGCTGCCATTAAATAAAAAATAAAGTGGTGACATTTGGAAATTGAATATGTATGGTAATCAATTAATTAATTGGATAATACTAGGTTAACAAAAAAAAATAGCAAGAACTTATCTTATTTAGTATTCATTAATTATTATGATAATTAATGAATACTAAATAAAACAAGTTATGGCTGTTTTTGGCTAAGATTCAGAAGGAAAGAACTTACATCAGTATCTAAATTTAAATTTAAACGTGGGTTTGATTCACACTCCATGTTCTGATAAATATTTACCATCCGAAAAGAAGAAAAAACAGAGTTTTTATCTAAAAAAATGCCTTGAGAAATAACAGATGTATAGAACCTTTTAACGAGATAGTATTTTTTTAACTCTCTCCAAATAGAATCTATTCCAAATATATATATCATGATTCCTTACTTCAACAAAGTATAAATATCTAAATTTAATATTTTTAGATATTTTTTCAGATTTATTTCTTTAGTTACCAAACATTTTCGTAATTAATTATATATTGGAAACAATATATAAAATTACTGTGTGCTTACTTGTAAGATTGGCATGGGAATCAGTGAGGTAATTAGGTTTGGCATTTGTGAGCTTATGTGAGTAAGCAGCATAGTTGGTGGTATAATAATTTAACCCAATAAAATCAAATGAGTCTTTGACTACTTTGACTTCATCTGCAGAGAATTTAGGCAACCTTTTCCCTACCAAAGATCTCATGCTTTTAGGATAATCTCCTCTTGTCAATGGTTCCATAAACCTGTACAAAATATCAATATTTTTATAAAAATAACTTTTAAAAAATACATATTATTATTAAAAATATTTTTAAAATATATTTGATGACTTTTTTATGCAGATATAATTTTGTAGGTAAAAGACTAATTCATTACGAATTTTAAATTTAAAAAGTTTTATATATGTATAATAAAATTTAAATATTTAACACTTATTTAAGTGAACGGATAAACTAATTATCCGATCAATATAAATTCATTAATATGGTATTAGTAAGTTCGTCAATAATATAATGCAGATAAAGCAATGTGATAATATAATAGAGGATTTGTTGGCTTTTGAAAAAGTTATACCGAATTTAAATTCCGAATTAAACTAAAAAAAAGTAAAATATAAAAAAATTTATAGTAGTGTAGGTAAGTAAATGTGTATTATGTAAGATAAATTTTTTTTTTTATAAATATATAACAAAACAAATTAAGGCAAGGTCAGTAGGCAAATAAAGTTTTCTTCCCTTTTTTTTAAAAAAAAAAAACTTTTTATAAATCTAACACTTAATACAGATTAAAAGAGAAGTCTAAAAATTAAAATTTAGTTTAGTAGAGAACAGTGTTTGACCAAAAAAAAAAAACATTGTTTAGAATGGTGCAGTGGGAAAGATATATACATACATGAAAGGTTTTCCTGAAAATGGTTGGTAATCTGATAGTAGAATCGCTCTTTATAAATCAAAATTCATATTTAAATCTATATGACTGATTTGTTCCAGTATTTATTGTCCACCATTGAAGAAACATACTCAATGAGCTAGTAAAACAAAACTATGAATGCTTTATGACAAAATGATGTACTTTTTATATTTAATTCTATTATTCTATTTAAGTCATAAAGTAATAAAGTATATTATTGTTACTAGAAAAAGAATTAGTGATAAAGCCCTAATGTTTTTCAAATAAAGAGAACAGATTAAAAACTATTATATATTTAGCTGTATATATAATAAGTATATACTATAGAAAAATTTTCAAGTGTACCGTCATATCGGTGTATCAGTGATTTTTAACCGTTGATCTTAATTATATATATTTTTTATAATTAAGATCAACGGTTAAAAATTACTGAAACACCAATATGACGGCATACTTGAAAATTTTTCTATAATTGTGCCTTTGTTATATATAAGTTAACAGTTCCGCTACGTTACCAACAGCATATCTGCCAACTTCTGCCAACTCTTATTTATAATTATGTTTTATGGAAGTGTGTTCGTAGATGTGTCTAATAAAAATGTCTTTTTTATAGCTGTGTTTAATAGAAGTGTCTTTATAGATATATTTTTTGGATATGTCTCTTTATATATGTATTTAAAATATATTAATTATTAGACACATCTACGAACACACTTCCATAAAACATAATTACACATAAAAGTTGGCAGAAATTAATAGATAATATATTGGTACCCTATACTTTTCCATAAGTTAAATGCAAGTACTTACCATCCAAACATAAAGTCAATTGCTCTCTCCGCAGCCATTTGATCAAGTTTGCTATTTGAAGTTGGCACAAACCAATGAGACACCAAAGTTATACCTATCACACCCTTCTGAGATTCCTGAGTTATGTACAAATAAATAAATAAATAATATCATAAAATTACTTCTCAAAAATATAAACTAATAAAAAAAATATATAAATAATTAAATATTTAATACATTATTTTATGCAAGAGTCTATTTTTTAATTTGTATGATTTTTTAAAAAATTTTTTCTTTTTATTTATCTTCATGTAAACTTCTTTTTACCATAAACAATAATTAAATTATACACTTTTATCATAAAAATTTAAGGTTTAATTACTCTAGTTCCATAGTTTTACTGAATTTTTAATTAAATTTCTATATTTTTTTTTCTTTTCGATTGAGTCCTTATATATACTATATCAGATTTTCTAATTAAGTCTTTAATGTGATAAAAATACTGAAATTAACAGAATATTTTATTAAGCAAAACGAATATGTCTAATATTTGACTGAATATTCTATATAGTTTAATAGAATATTCTATTAATTTTAACGTTTTTGCCACGACGGGACTTAGTTACAAATCTGATATGACATAGAGACCTAATTGAAAAGAAAAAATATAACGATCTAATTAAAAATTTGATAAAACTATAAGAACCGATAGAATAATTAAACTAAAATTCAATCCAAATCTAGTAAATATTTTAAAATTTTCCATCTTTATCTTCTTTTTTTTTTTTTTGAATAAACAACAATTAAAATATAGACTTTTTTATCATAAAAATTTGATATAATACCTGATATTTTTTCTTGTAGAGTTGCACAGCAGAAGCATGAGAAAGAAGTTGATGGTGAGCAACCAAATAGGGTTCAGTAGCAGAATCACCAGCACTGCAATTTGGATTCACCCATTTTGAACATCTACCAGGTGCAAGCATGCCACTTGCATAGCCACCTTGGCTATATGTCCATGGTTCATTCAAAGTGATCCAATGCTTCACTCTATCTCCAAATTCTTTAAAGCAAACCTCCGCATAATCTCCAAAATCATTTCTAAAAAGAAATTATAATAATATATGATAGCTTGCTTTATTATTTTGGGTGAAAATTATTTTATTTTATTTATGGGTAAAGTATACTTTTTGTCCCTAAAGTTTGACAAAAGTTTCAAAAATATCCCTGAGTTTTATTTTGTTTCAATTTTGTCCCGAAAGTTTTCGATTTGCATCAAATATACCATTGGCGGCTAATTTTTCAAAAAATTTAAGACCAATTCAACAATAATTTCATAAGAACAACTCTCACAGGCAAATTAAGCATCATTTTCATGCATTATTGTTAGATTGGTCTTAAATTTTTTGAAAATTTAGCCGTCGGGGGTATATTTGATGCAAATCGAAAATTTCTGGAATAAAATTGAAACAAAATAAAACTTAAAGGTATTTTTGAAACTTTTGCCAAACTTCAGGGACAAAAAATATACTTTACCCTTTATTTATTTGTAGCACTTACATAATGTTAGGGCTTAAGAAGCCACCATACTCGTCTTCTAATGTCTGGGGAAGATCCCAATGAAAAAGAGTTACAAATGGTTTTATACCTGCAAAAATATAATTTCATTTGAGATTATTATTATATATATCAACCGTTACAAAAATAAAAAATGTAGGTAACGATGCGTAAAACTTTGGGTATAATAATCAAAATAATAACTAAAAAATCAAGTTTTTTTGTTAATTTGGTTTTTAAAAAATTAGACGTCTTAAGTTGATTTTTGAAAAATACAATGATGATTATTTTACATATATATCATTATGTGAGAAATAAAAAGACTAATATAATTCACAATTATATTTTTTAAAGATCAATTTAAAATATTTAATATTTTAAAAACTAAATTAATACACATCTAATCTTTTGAATAAAGAAATATTTTGATTTTAACCCTAAAATTTTAGGTATTCTAACCATTTGATAATAATTCATCAATGAGATTGTTGTAATATTTGATTCCTTCTTGATTTATGCCTCCACTAAGCTTTCCTTCTGTTCACATACATGAAATTCATTTAAAATAGTTAATAACATGAAAGATCAAATCAAGCCAAATGAAACTAGCTAAGGCATATGATGATGACTTACTTGGGAGTATTCTGGACCAAGAGATAGAGAATCTATAAGCATCTAAATTCATATACTTCATAATCCCAACATCTTCCTATATATGGACAAGAATCAATCTTTTTTTTTTTATGAAATCATAATAATCAAGGAAAAAATAAGCATATGTATGGGAATTAATGTGATCATTGTTCTTTTTATTCTTTATTTATATCATAGTATTTTAATATAAATATGTTGCATAATTGATTCATCATTATTATTTTAATGTGGATTTTTATATTTATTTTAATTTTTTTTAATATTATTCTCCTTAATTTTGCTGCCATTTGGAATTTAATATAATATATATGATACCTTGTAGTGGTGATATTCGTCATTTGCAACATCTCCATTGCTTCTATCTTGTATCCTTTCTGCGTGTTGCACGCAATAATCGTCAGATATGATATGCCAATTAATTAAAGGGACTACTCCACCAATATAATAATAATAATAATCAATACACAAGAAAAATAGTTTATAAAAAAATATGAGTAATGTTAGGGCCAGCAACTTTTGTGATTGGTAGCCATCAAATAGCCATCAATGATGATCTAATGGTGTGTGATTGATGTGAGATTTCATCCAATGACTCACATTTCTCTGCTGGTTACATGCTGGCCAAAATTCAACAAAACTACTGGCCTTCTAGACTTTTCCAAAAAATATTTTTAATTACGAGATGAGCTGTCATTATAAATTTTAAAAAATATCTTTCAAATGTTTTTAACATGATGAGTTGTACTTTTTTTTACTGATTCTCTAATTCAATAGAGTAAAATTTTTTTGTCGTGATGTAAATTTTATTTAAAAATTTGTTGAATCATTTAACTGGTTAAGTTAACGAGTAAATTAACCAACCAACTCAAGTTCGTCAGATATATAGCTAGTATGATATATATTTTAATTATTTTAAACATTATGGTTACAATTAATTCTCAATATTAAAAATCTCTTTATTTATATATTTTAATGTGCACGTTCTATAATTATACTATAATGTATGGATATTAATATAGATATAGGACATGATATAATATAAAATACATAGGTATGCGAATTTAAAATTTTTATAACATATGAGAACACGGTACATATATAAAATATAAAATATTTTTTAGGACAAATCACTATATTAAATCAAGGGGAGAAAAAATTACAGAAATCTGTCAAATCAAAAATTGGTTCATGAATCAACCAAGAGCCATTTTATATAATTCGAATCACACTGATTCGAACTACTCACACACGTACACACCTAAGTTGATTCGAATTAGTGGGTGTGTGTGAGTAGTTCGAATCAGTTTGATTCGAATTACATGTATATAAAATTTAAAACAATCTAATTCGAACTATATAGAAATGTCCATTGGTTGATTCCTGAACCAGTTTTTGATTTGGCTGATCTTTGTAATTTTTTGTTGCCCTTGACTTATTTACGTTATTTGCCCTATTTTTTAAATAAATTTAATAATATTTTGATATTTTATTAATATTAAAATATAAATTAATTTTTTAATTATACAAAATATTTAAAATATATTTTGTTTTAATAATTAATAATATATATTATTGCTAAACTCATTTAAAAAATACATGTTAAAAATAAGATTGGACATAGTGATATATGATGATATTTAAATGTATTTACATTTTTTTATTTTTTTATTGAGACATAGTTAAACACAAAAAACACACATCAAACGAATAACAATGTGTATCGTATTCGAAAATGTGTCTGATACAAAAACACACAAATTAAAAAAAAAAGTGTCCGTGCTATATATATATGAATCAGTGATGATGAATAGCAAAATTTAAATTGAGTTTATTTCTATTCTCTCATCTACCTAATTAGTCTACGGACAAGATCGAGGTTATTATTTTATATATATGTTGAGAGAATCATGGATCCAAGTGCTTCTTAATTTAATTTTATACAGTAGTCAAGTGCAATCATCCCATTAAAGAATGTTAAAAAAAATAAAATAATTCTACAATGGGGAACAGAATCATCAATCATATGATTCATATTCAAATCTCATTACAAGTTTATTTATATAATAGTTGAGAGATAAAATATCTGACGATATATTGAAGCTGATAGCTTAGAAAATAATTTTCAGGTCTCCATGTCTTTATCACTACTTACTAACAATATAGATATATTATTTATAATTATGTATAAAGACGGATTTAACTATACTTAAAGATATACTTATACTTAGTTTTTCAAAAGCATAGATTAATATTTTCCATTTGATAAATTAAAATTTTATATCTATGTTTTGGGACTTTTAAAATTTAAAAATATTTTTTAAAGTACTTATAATTTTTTTAAAAAATATAAGTTATGAATTTTAAATTAAAAGGTCTAACATGATATTGTATATTAATAAATAGAAACAATTTATTATATATCATAGTTATTTTAAATTTAAAACAATTTTATCAAAAAAAATTATTATAATTTATACTTTTTAAGAATATTCATTTTATCTTACTAAATACAACTATTACCATTATTTATTCTTTTTTAAAAGAAAGAAACAATAAAGATACATATCAAATCAACTCTATTAGAATTGAGATTAAATGTACCTAACTCTATACCAAAAATGTCTTATTAGAATTGAGCATAAATATTTACCTATAGATAAGTGACCTAACAATATTAAACCAGATAAATTATTTTAACATTATATTAAAATTGAGATTAAATAGACGTAACTCAACTTCAAAAATTAACTCATGAAATAAAAAAAAAAATATTTTATATTTATAAACTATTTACAAATTTTATTTTTGAGAGATATAAAATTTATAATACACATTTAAAGTTTGGTGAAAACTCAGATGAAGTCGACTTCACGTGAAGTCGATTTCACCTGAATTTTCACCTTAGAGTTTTCTCATATATACCAAGTAATGCCACAAGAATGAGGCGAGACAAAGAGGCATAGATATTTGGTGATTGTTTTGTAGAAAATGAAAATGTTATATATAGTGCACAAGAAATATGTATATATGTTTTGTTTTGTATCAATTGAGTAGTGATTCGTGTATTCTTGATGGTAATACTAAAACAGATAGATAAATTATTTAATTGATACGTTTTTAATTTTTTTTTTATTTGAGTCAAATTTATACTAATGATCAAAAGAAATAAGACAAGCCTATAATGATAAAGGCCACGGACAATAATAAGACAGTGCTTCTCTATATTATATTTTTTTTCCCCAGAGAGCGGCCATTATAAGATTTTATTTGAATATTTCCTTGACCTATATATTGACATATATACTATATTTTTTTTTTTACCAAAGATATGAAGACTCGAACCCGCAACCTCTTAGATGAGTATGGGGAGATTATGCCATTTGAGCTATTACTCATTGGCAAATTTGAAAAGATAGGAAATTCGAACCCGCAACCTCTTAATTGAGTATGGAAAATCTATACCATTTGAGCTATTACTCATTGGCCACATATATACTACATACGCTTAACTAATTAGTGCCAAGTTATTCTTTCAATTATTAAATATTAATCATTTAATTTTCATCAGGTAAAACTTTTTATCGGATTTTATTACATTGTTACTCTTGGAATAAATGTTAACCATATGGTATTTTCGTTTGGCCCATGTATAACTACTTGAGGATTAATAAGGGTATAAGCAAATTCGTGCTATTCTATAGCAGTTATTTACAAACGTTTCTTATGACTAAGTCTAATTAAATTGATAAAAATTAAACAAAAAACAATCGCATACATTTATCATGTAGTTCTTTATATTTGTACTTTTCAACAAATTTTTTTTTTTTTTACAAAATATAAAAATTTTATTATAGAGTAATTTCTTTTGTATAATAGCAACGCATACGTACGAACTACCTACATATGTTTGAAGAAAAAGCGCGACGACAGCAACAGCAACAATAACAACAACAAAAAATAACAACGCATATGTACATATGTTCGAAAAAGAAACATGTTATGACTTAGTTGAAAACTTAATTTTAAAAAATTTAGACATCTAACTTTATTGATTCTATAATTACCAGTATTTTTTACTCTTTATTGCTTTGACTTTTTTATATATTAAAAAGTTCATATATTAACACTTATTTTGTATCTAAATACATTGTTTTTTAATATATTAAAAAGATCAAAATGACAATTATTTCAAAACAATAATAATTATGTCTTATATATATCAGCATACAAAAAAATATATATTATTTTTCTAAATTAATTAAAGGAGGAGTAAAAATAAATAAATAAAGGGGGTGCATAGACCGGTAGCGTTTTTTTTTTCTTTTTAAAAAGAAAGGATTTCCCAATTAAAAAAGATGAAACGGCATATTGAAAGTGTTGGCCATTTCAAAGTTGGTGCATCTAAAATTTGATTAAAAAGAAAAATGAGTTAGCAAATTAAGAAGTAGTCACCTGGATATTTGTGGGTGAAGGTATCCCATATGCTTGCTCCTCTTCCACCTTCCCTTGCTGCACCTTCATACTGTATTTCTTATATGCATAATTAGCTACCATACCTTTGTTTAAACAAACAACTAGAGATATAATTATTTATATTTTTTATAAATTTAAATTTTTGAAATAAAATTCTTTTATAAAGTATAATAAAATTCTAGAATGTAATAATCATTATATTAAAAAAAATAAGACACTAAAAATTTGAAATAAAAGGGTTTATATATAATTAAGGTTTAAATCTAGTTGAGGAAATATATTAAAAATATAAGGTTTAATTATTCTGTTAGTACTTATAAATTTATTAAATTTTTAATTAAGTTTTTATATTTTTTTTAATTGGATCTTTACATTGATTTTAATTTTGCAATTAGATATTTTTCATGTCAAAAACGTTAAAATACATAATATTTCTCTTAAAAAATATGTAGTTAAAGATCTAGTTAGGTTTTTAATTGTGAATACTTTCAATTTGCAGAAAAATATTTAGTTAATTCTAATAGAAATAACCTAGTTACAAAATTAAAAATAGTGTAGAGATCTAATTAAAAAATATAAAAATTTAATTAAAAATTTAATAAAATTACAGAAACCAAGAAAATAATTAAACCAAAATATAATTATAAACTTAAATTTTTGAAGAAGCAAATAGTATCATAATACTACAAAGTACAAACATAAAAAATAGTTAAAATAAATTTCAAATAAAAAATATTTAATATACATACATATTATTTCAAACAATTTAAAATGACATTTCCGCTGATATTTTTATATGAAAACAATTAATCAAGTTATAACAATTAATGTGTGAATAATCAGCTCAGCTAGCTCTCAGCTTTTGTTAGGAAGTAGTTTAGAGATGCAATTAATCAAGTTAATTAACTAAGTAAAAGTTAGTTACCACATCCCTATATCAATAATATTTCAGAGACCATCTAAAATTGTCTTAATTAACATTCATTAATTATCGTTAAAATAATTGAATAATTTTAAATATAATAAATATGATTATAAATATCATGTTATATAAAATAACTTTAAATTTTGTGTTGTTAATATTATTTTATATGCGTATACATGCATTGAAAATTCAGATAAAGTCGACTTCACGTGAAGTTGATATCTGAGAGTCGTTGGATGAAAATTTAGTTAAATCAGTCAAATCTTTTAATGGCTCTCAGATATCAACTTCACGTGAAGTCGGCTTTACGTGAGTTTCCACCATTATGCATACCTGGTAGGATGAGGAAGCAGTTCCAAAGATGAAGGGTTTTGGAAAAGAGGTTCGGTTGAGGGAAGAAACATCAAGAATGGGAGAAACTGGTGATGCAGAAGAAGAGGAAGTGATAATAAGAGCATAGAAGAAGAAGAAGAGAGAGACAAGTACGAAAATGGGCTTGTTATTATTGGGTGCCATATATTTCTTCATCAGTTGCGTGGTTATTGATTGTATTGAGAATTTGTGACCCTTTTTATAACAAAAAATAGGTAACCTTTATTAGCCTTTTAGTTTTAGCTACCTAGCTTGTCACCCACCTATGTTTTTTTTTTTTTAAATTAAAAGTGAGATTCGAATTCGAAACTCCTAAGTGAAGATAAATAAATTATGTCATTTAGTGTTTGTTTGTGTGCTATTAAATTGATAAATTTTTTTTTATTTTTTAGTTTGTTTGGTAAATTTTTAGTAGTAAAAATAAAAATACTAAAAGAAAAATCTTTTTTAAAAAATTACAATTTACATCTTTTTTTTTTTAAAAAATTTCTTTAAAAAATTATTTTTTACGTAATAAATAAATAAAAAAATATTTTTATATTATTATATTCAAACATAATTGATAAATAAAAATATTTTTTTTATGTAAGATATTCAAATATAAAATTACTTTTATTTTTTTATAAGATCTTTAATTTAAAAAAAATAAGTTAAATTAAAAAAAAAACTTATCCAAACAGATAGTTTGAATTATAGCTCGTTGACCACCCCCATATTTTATTGCTTATTATTAATCCACTTATTATAACTCGTATAATTCGAATATCGAATAAATTGCTATATAATTAATATCATAACCGATAAAAGAACTTTAATTTAGATCTATTATTAATTATTAAATATCATATTTGATAAATGGTTATAAAGCATGTTCAGCTTATAAAAAAGAAGGAAGGTATGCTTTATTTAAATCCAATTTTAAATTTTATACCAACTACTATTTTAAATATTAACTTAAACATTGAAGTACAAAGTATAACTCATAGTAATCAGAAAATTACAAATAATCATGGAAGAGTGGACGAATTATACAAGAAGCTATACCATTTCTCCACACAAAAACAGTTATATTTCTTATAACTCTCAAAGCCAGAAAAAAAAAAAAAAGTCCAAATAAAGCCTGAAATATACGTAGGTTAATTTAAGAAGAAGTCGGTACTGAACACGACCTGCTACGAAGAAGTCGGGTACGAGGGCCAGCACTCATTCGAGTGAGTAACTGCCCCTAGAAACTCTCTAACCACTTCATAGAGCCATATCTTAACCTCCCTAAGATATGGGAACGGTTATCCACCTAAAAAGGTGGCACTACTTCAGCGGTGGTTATTGGTTCACCACTATAAATACACTGACACCATTCAGGTATCATCAAGTTCCAATACACTCTCTAACCTGCTCACACTCTTGCTAACTTAGGCATTGGAGTGTCTTTGCAGGTACCACCCCCCATTCTTTCTCACGTACAAGTCGGACGGAGGAACACCGAGTACCAGGTCCACTCGTCAGCCATCTCCTTCACACGTTTGGGCCAACCAACGCCATCCGGCCCATTAATCTCCGGTTACCCACCGTAACATTGGCGCCGTTGCCGGGGACCCGAGAGATCAACCAGTGATGGCGGATAGATCCATTGAAGAGGGTCATGTGGAGACAGATTCTGAACAAGAGAATCTGAACACTGGAAACAATGAGGCAGACCAGACCCTTCACCAGGAAGCCAATGATCAACACAGGGAAGGCACCTCCGGAATCAAAAACCCGAAGGTAAATTCCTCGGAGGGGCGTGAATCAGAAAAAGAAGGACCATCCCACGCAATTGAGCTCATGGGACTAGTCCACAGTCGCCTCGAGCAGCTAGAACAGGAACGGGAACGACAAAAGGAAACCGAAAAGAACCTAAAAGAGGAGATGGAGCGACGAAAAGAGTTAGAAAGAAAACTCTTAAAGTTAGAATCCTCCCTCAAAGGTCAGAACTCCCATGACGGTAGAGAAGATTCGCCCTTAGGGGAGAAAGATCCTTTTAGTGAGGACATAATGAGGGCAAAAGTTCCGAGAAACTTTAGAAGCCCCGACATGGACCTCTACGACGGAACCACTGATCCAAAGCATCATCTGGGCAACTTTAAAAGTCGGATGTATCTGGCTGACGCTTCTGACGCTACGCGATGCAAAGCTTTTCCGACAACCTTGTCAAAAGCAGCGATGAAGTGGTTCGACAACCTCCCTCCAAGGTCAATTACCAGTTTTGAAGACCTCTCAAGAAAGTTCTTGATGAGGTTCTCCATCCAGAAAGACAAAGTAAAACATGCACCAAGTCTCCTGGGGATAAAACAGGAGGTCGGGGAGTCCTTACGGGCCTATATGGAAAGGTTCAACAAAGCATGTTTGAAGATTCAAGACCTGCCCACCGAAGCAGTCATCATGGGGCTAGTCAACGGTCTTAGAGAGGGTCCCTTCTCACAGTCCATATCAAAAAGACACCCCGCCTCTTTAAGTGATGTACAGGAAAGAGCTGAAAAGTACATCAATATGAAAGAAAATGCTAGGCTAAGAGACCCGAGTTGGCAACCTGGTCACCCTCCCTCAACGAAAGAGAGGGAGAGGGAAGCTAAAAAGAAGGAAGAGCTCGGCCTCGATAGGCCAAGAAAATATCACTCTTATACTCCACTGAAAGTTCCTGTAGTGGATGTATACAGAGAAATTTGCAATACCGAAAGGCTGCCTCCCCCCAGGCCCATCAAAAATAAAAGAGGAGGGAGCCGCGGTGATTACTGTGAGTACCATAAAATATATGGGCACTCCACAAACGACTGTTACGACCTTAAAAATGTGATAGAAAAACTGGCCAGAGAAGGTCGGCTTGACAGATATCTCATAGAAAGGTCGGACAATCATGGAAAAAGAAAGCGAGATGATATGGATAGAAGAGACCCACCACCACAAACTCCGGAGAGACATATCCATATGATCTCAGGAGGATTTGCGGGAGGGGGACTCACAAAATCCTCTCGTAAAAGACATCTCAAAAGAGTTTACCAGATCGAAGAGGGGTCCTCCGACTTTCCAACCATTTCATTCACAAAGGAAGATGGGCGAGGAATAATCCCTGGGCACGACGACCCAGTGGTAATCACCATGATCCTGGCAAACGCCCATCTACACAGAACACTAGTAGACCAAGGAAGCTCGGCGGACATCCTCTTCAAGCCCGCTTTCGACAAACTAGGGTTAGAGGAGAAAGAGTTAAGAGCCTACCCCGACACCTTGTACGGATTAGGCGACACGCCAATAAAGCCACTAGGATTTTTGCCCCTCCACACCACCTTTGGAAAGGGGGAGAAATCAAAGACTCTGAGTATAGACTTCATAGTCATCGACGTGGGGTCGGCCTATAATGCTTTAATCGGCAGAGCTACCCTTAATCGACTCGGAGCGGTGGTATCGACGCCCCACCTCTGCATGAAATTCCCGACCTCAGCGGGGATAGCAACGGTGAGGGGAGACCAGAAGCTGGCAAGGAAATGCTACAATGAAAGCCTAAACCTGAGAGGAAAATGCAAAGAAGCTCACACAATAGAGCTCGGTGGAGCAAGGATTAAAGAAGAGCTGCGACCCCAGCCCGGGGGAAAAACCGAGGAGATTCAGGTCGGCGAAGAGGAAGGAAAAAACACTCACATAGGAGCCAACCTAGGGGAAACCCTAAGACAAGGGTTGACTAAGCTCCTAAGGGATAACTCCGATCTCTTCGCCTGGAAGGCCTCCGACATGCCTGGGATAGATCCCGAGCTCATGTACCACAAGCTTTCGGTCTACTCGGGATCTCGACCTGTACAACAACGAAGACGCAAGCTCGGCCCAGAGCGAGCTCTAATAGTAGAGGAGCAAGTACAAGCGCTCCTAGAAGCCGGTTTCATCAGAGAAGTCAAGTATCCAACATGGCTAGCCAATGTAGTGCTAGTCAAAAAATAAAATGGTAAATGGAGAATGTGCGTCGACTATACCGACTTAAATAAGGCATGTCCCAAGGACCCTTATCCACTACCAAGCATTGATGCCCTAGTAGATTCTAGCTCGGGGTATCAATACTTGTCGTTCATGGACGCCTACTCAGGGTATAACCAAATCCCTATGTATGAACCAGACAAGGAAAAAACATCATTCATCACGCCCAAAGCTAACTTTTGCTACGTGGTCATGCCATTTGGATTGAAAAATGCAGGGGCCACATATCAAAGGCTGATGAATAAGGTGTTTGCCCCTCACTTAGGGAGCTTAATGGAAGTGTACGTCGACGATATGCTGGTAAAGACCAAGAAAGAAGTCGACCTCTTATCCGACCTTTCACAAGTCTTTGACACCATAAGGTTGCACGGGATGAGACTAAATCCTGCAAAGTGCACCTTCGCGGTGGAGGCAGGAAAATTTCTAGGATTCATGCTAACACAAAGAGGGATTGAAGCCAATCCCGACAAGTGTAGAGCTATCTTAGAAATGAAAAGCCCGACTTGTTTGAGGGAGGTCCAACAGTTGAATGGCCGACTAGCAGCTCTCTCCAGATTTTTGGCAGGATCAGCACTAAGATCCCTTCCACTGTTCTCCCTGTTGAGAAAGGGACACCAGTTTGAATGGACTCCCGAATGCGAGGAGGCATTCCAGGAGTTCAAAAGGTTTTTGAGCCAACCTCCTATTTTGACCCGACCTGTAGCCGGAAAGGACCTCGTCCTATACCTATCCGTGGCAGACAAGGCTGTCTCAGCAGCCTTGATAAGAGAAGACAAGGACGGTCAACACCCAATCTACTTCATCAGTAAAGTTCTACAGGGCCCTGAGCTAAGGTATCACAAATTAGAAAAGTTTGCCTACTCCTTAGTAATAGCCTCTCGAAGGCTACGGCCTTACTTCCAAGCTCACACAATAAGAGTCCGCACGAACCAACCCATGAAGCAAATCCTCCAAAAGACGGATGTTGCAGGAAGAATGGTTCAATGGGCAATAGAGCTCTCCGAGTTCGACTTGAAGTAAGAAACTCGGACGGCGATCAAAGCCCAGTGCCTCGCCGACTTCATTGCAGAATATGCAGGGGATCAAGAGGATAAACCAACTACATGGGAACTCTACGTAGATGGATCCTCCAATAAAACAGGAAGCGGCGCAGGCATAATATTGGTAGATGAAAGGGGAACCCAGATAGAGGTCTCCCTCAAATTTGAGTTCCCAGCTTCAAATAATTAGGCAGAATATGAAGCCTTGATTGCAAGATTGAAGCTGGCAGAAGAAGTCGGTGCTACAAAGGTAATGGTATACAGTGACTCTCAAGTGGTGACCTCCCAAATAAGTGGAGAATATCAGGCAAAAGACCCAAATATGAAGAGATACTTGGAAAAAACTCTGGAGCACCTTGGGCGTTTTGCAGAAACCGAGGTCACGCACATAACTCGGGACCTAAATAGCAGAGCAGACGCCCTATCCAAGTTAGCAAGTACCAAGCCAGGGGGAAATAACAGAAGCCTGATCCAAGAAACTCTCCAGGAACCTTCAGTGGTAAAAATGGAAGACAAACAAGAAGTCTTTGAAGTGGTCGGATTAAACCTCGGATGGATGAACCCCTTGGTCGAATACTTGAAATTCGACATCCTCCCCAAGGAGGAAAAGGAGGCCAAGAAAATCCGAAGGGAAGCGCAACACTATACCTTGGTGAAAAATATTCTCTATAGAAGGGGGATATCAACACCATTGTTAAAGTGTGTGCCGACCTCAAGAGCCACTGAGGTATTAGAGGAGGTACACAGTGGAATCTGCGGGAACCATCTTGGAGCGAGGTCATTAGCCAGAAAGGTGATCCGAGCTGGATTCTACTGGCCAACCTTGTAGAAAGATGCCACAGACTTTGTGAAAAAATGCCAACCGTGTCAAATGCATGCAAATTTCCACGTGGCCCCCCCAGAGGAGCTCATCAGTGTCACCTCCCCATGGCCCTTTGCAAAATGGGGAATGGATTTGTTAGGTCCTTTTCCCCAGGCGCCAGGACAAGTCAAATACCTAATAGTGGGAATAGATTATTTCACAAAGTGGATAGAAGCAGAACCACTGGCCACCATCACTGCATAAAGAAGTCGGAGGTTCCTCTACAAAAATATAATCACAAGGTATGGGATACCTTATTCCATTACCACAGATAACGGAACCCAGTTCACCGACTCCACCTTTAGAAGCCTAGTAGCCAGTATGAACATCAAACACCAGTTCACCTCGGTGGAACACCCACAAGCCAATGGGCAAGCCGAAGCAGCCAACAAAGTCATACTGGCAGGGCTGAAAAAAAAGATTACAAGATGCGAAAGGAGCTTGGGCTGAAGAGCTCCAACAAGTACTATGGGCTTACAGAACAACCCCCCAATCCGCCACTGGAGAAACACCCTTCCGACTAGTTTACGGTGTAGAAGCCATGATCCCAATAGAGGTCAATGAGCAAAGCCCAAGAGTGATTTTTCACGACGAGATCAGGAACATACAGGGGCACAAAGAGGAGCTCGACTTACTCCCCGAAATTCGAGAAGAAGCCCAGATAAGAGAAGCAGCGTTGAAGCAAAGGATGACCGCGAGATACAACAAAAAGGTCATTCGAAGGAGTTTCATCCCAGATGACTTGGTCCTAATCAGAAACGATATTGGAGTCAACAAATCAGGGGAAGGAAAGCTCGCTGCTAATTGGAAAGGACCATACAAGATCAACGAGGTCTTAGGAAAGGGCTATTATAAGGTAACCGACTTCGACGGCAACGAGTTACCAAGATCATGGCATGCTTGTAATATGAAAAGGTACTACAGCTAAAAGCGACCAATTTCATGATTTTTTCCCAAAATCAAAGGGTTTTTTCTGAAAAGGGTTTTTAACGAGGCATCATAGTAGGGGCTAAGGGAAAATAAATAAATAAAAGCCCTTAGTAGCAATAATGTACCTCCTCAATTAATAAAGATCTCTTTCATCTTAAATATCTCTTTTAAATTCCCTTTTTATTCCCTTTCTACGAAACGCGCCGATTTAAGCTCGACAAAACGTAAAAATCCCATGAACCGACCTAGATGGTCGTCAGGATAAAACGACGAGGTACAAGTCGGCGTAAAGAGGCTATAGAAGTCGATCATGGTAAACTCGGGAGCCGTCCGACTCATAAGTCGGAATGCGAAACCGAGTAAAATTAAAATGAATCGCAAAAGTAGCCTAAGTCACGAAAAACTCAATAAAACAAAATTGAGTGCTAGGAATAACAAAAAGAGATAGGAACAAACTAAGAAAAAAGTTGTAAGGTTACCTTAAGGATCAAAGAGATTCAGAAAAGCAGGCAAGCCCCAAAGAAAAGGTTTTTTCCAGAAAAGATCAAAGAGTCAAAAAGAGCCACGAACAGAAAAGCAAGCGCGCATAAGGTAACCCAAAACCCTTATCCAAAAAGGGCATTTATTTAAAACGCTAAATTAAACCCTTATTAAAAAAAGGGGGCATCTTAAATTGTTTTGTTTACGGCCTTAAAAGGCCAAAAATTGTTCAAACATCAACAAATAAATATAAAGAGTTTAAAAAAAGGGGGGTCCACAGGCCGGACCCCCAATAGCCAACAAAATCACTTCTTTGCAAGAGGAGTAGAAGGATCACCACCACCAGGACCAGGAGTTGGAGAGAAAGTCGGAGGAGCAGCAGAAGAACTCGGAGCGTCCTTAGAGCGAGGAGGGGACTCTATGATCCTCTGCCCCCGAGTCTTCAAATCAGACTCGGACTCCACCACGGGGACAGGAGGATCCACGATGGCACCATCAATAACAACCTTATCAGGGTCCAAAGGAGAAAGGTCCAAGTCAGGAGCAATGACTCCGACCTGCTCCTTGAAAACCCTCCAAGCCTCATCAGCACCATCCGCAATAGAGTCCTCCAACTCGGTATAGGCCTTCCGAGCATTCAGCAAGTCATTCTTTACAGACACAAGATCAGCAAATAAACTGTTGTAGCTGGCTTGCGCTGCTTTCCTCAAATCCACCTCCATGTTGCATTGGGCTTGCAACTTCTGCTCCTTCTCCCGGAGGCTATCCCTCTCCTCCTTCAGCTTGGCGACTTTCCCCTCCAACTCCCTCTCATGCTCCTGATATATGCGAAGCCTGCCCTCCAGCTCCTCGACCCTCGAGGTCGTCCCTAAAGAGCTGATAGGAGTCTTCTCAAATATATCCAAGAGTTTGCCACAAACCCCCGCTGTCTTGAGACTCTCCTCAACCACAGTGGTGAGGTAGTGCCGAACAGAAACATCATCCATACTCATACGAGCATGATTATTGATGTTCTTTCGGACGAACGCAAGAGCGTCCGCCTCACCAGAAGCGCCAGACTCTATGGTCTTGCGCTTCTTCGGCTCTGGTTCAGGAGTAGGTCGGACAGAAGGGGGTGGCAGAGAGGAAGCAGAGGAAGAAATTACAATAGGTTGGGAAGGAGTCCCAACGTTCCGAGGAGGAGGAGAAGGAGAGACAATCGCCCTAGCACCACCAGATCTGGCACGAGACTTTGCCTTGGCTTCCTGAACCCTCTGGAAAGACTCTTGAGCATTTTTCTTGGCCATCTCTGCAAAAACAAATTGGTCGCTAAAAGTCAGACAAATCGGTAAAAGAAATTGCAAGTCGGAAATAAGTGAGAAACGCAAAAAAGCTACCTAGTTGTGACTGGACAAAGGCCGGCGACCCCTGGAGAAATTTTTTAGTATCCAAGTATGGGGCCCTCCCCCACACTTCTCGGAGGAACCCCACAATGGCCGCCTCCACCTCATCCAAGTCGTCAAGACCATATTTTTCACAAGGGGAGGCCTCCACCCAGTATAAAGGAAATCGGGGGGAAGAATTGTCATCCAGGAAAAAGGGGTGGTGACCCTCTACTGCTTGAACTTTGAAAAAATAGTTTTTGAAATCGTGAAAGGATTCGTCAAAAAGGGTAAAAAGTCTCCGACCTTGTATGGCCCGGAAGGACACCCACTGTTGCTTATTATTTAACCCACTGAAGGGCTTGATCATGTGGAAGAGATAGAAGAAAATCCTCAGAGAAGTCGGAAACTCTAAAGCCTGGCTGATAAATTGGTAAATTTTCAAAAAACCCCAAGAGTTGGGGTGAAGCTGGGTGGGAGCAACCCGGCAATGACGTAACACAGACATTTCAAACTCTGAAAATGGAAGAAAAACGCCCAAACGGGTGACCATACTCTCATACATAAAAAAGAAATGAGGGGCCGCCTCGTCGGCCCTCCCGAAACAAACCCGGTCTTCTGGACCCGGGACTACCAACTCGTACTTCGGCTCATCCTCTTCAGAAGTACAAATTCTATGATGAGTACGAAGGTGGGTGATAAACTCGGTATCGACCGAAGGCTCCTCCCCTAGAACCGTGACATCGACCCACTGAGAAAGAACATCTACGGAAGCCATTTTCTTTTCTTAAAAAGGGTGACAAGAAACCTACAAAAAGAAAAGAAAAATCAACACACGGTCTCTAAAGGGAGGGAGTACGGAACTAAAGCCTACAAACCAGCCTACCTACAAAATAAAGGCACGAAAATAGAAAGCATGTTACAGAAAAGGAAAAAAGCTAACCTTTAAGTCTGAAATCAAGACTGGAAGAAGTAAAAGCCTTCGAAACGCAAGAATGCAGCACGAACAAATGCAAGGAAAATTTGAAAGATTGCAGAAACGAAACAACGAAAGAGAGGAAAAGTATTTATAAAGACGTTAGGGGCATAATGGTAAAACTGGCGCTATCATTAATGAAGATGCACCGTTATCAAGGCCATTAAAATCCCCACGCACACCCCTAACGGACACGACGCTTGATTAGACGTAACTGACAGAACCGAAAGGTCAAGGAAAATCACGTCGGTTCTTAAACCATCACGTCGGTCCTCTTGCAAATCGGCTACGACCCCGAATTGAATACTCGAACCCAAATCCTAAAAGAAAATTGGGCTCGAGTAGGGGCACTGTTCATACCCTGGCCCAAGAATTAAGGTCCAGGATCCAAGCAAAAAGGCCCAACCCAAAGGGTTGGCCCTCACCCAGTACCAGCCTTCATCCCCAGAAGTCGGTACTGAACACGACCTGCTACGAAGAAGTCGGGTACGAGGGCCAGCTGGCAGATAACACTCATTCGAGTGAGTAACTGCCCCTAGAAACTCTCTAACCACTTCATAGAGCCATATCTTAACCTCCCTAAGATATGGGAACGGTTATCCACCTAAAAAGGTGGCACTACTTCAGCGGTGGTTATTGGTTCACCACTATAAATACACTGACACCATTCAGGTATCATCAAGTTCCAATACACTCTCTAACCTGCTCACACTCTTGCTAACTTAGGCATTAGAGTGTCTTTGCAGGTACCACCCCCCATTCTTTCTCACGTACAAGTCGGACGGAGGAACACCGAGTACCAGGTCCACTCGTCAGCCATCTCCTTCACACGTTTGGGCCAACCAACGCCATCCGGCCCATTAATCTCCGGTTACCCACCATAACAAAAAATAATAATAATAATTTGTTATAATGCTTAAAATGATGATATCTTCTATAGCGTTTAATATTTATTCATAGAATTTAAAATAAAAAGATCAAAAATATTATTTATACATTAAAATCAGCCATTAATATATTTATATATCAATATATGTGTGGTTTAATTTATTTTTAATGTATATTTATATTATAACATGTATTTTATATTGATGACTGATTTTAATGGCTGATTTTGATGTACACATAAACATAAACACGTAGCATAGTCCTAAAAAGATAAGCCTCCTTTTACTCTATTTTTACTTTTAGACAAATTAAACAAAAAATTTGTAGACACCGATCCACCTAAAATTATATCCATAGAAGAATCACTCTTAAATAAATGAGTGTACACAATTAGCGTTTATTATATTCATTTATAATGTTATATTAAATTTTATTATAAATAATACATAGTTATTTCAAAATATCATCTTTGACTTTTTAAAATTTTTGGAAAAATAGTTTAACACACGATAAAATATTTCCCTTTCAATTTATCCGAAAATAATATAAATAAAATTTAATATGTAAAATAGTTTTATCTTTCTTCAATACTTAAAAAAAAAGTTTAGCTACTCTTTATCTTTAAGACACCATATTAAAATTATCAATTATTAATAAATTTTTTTATAAAAATAATACATAAAAAATTTAAGTTTTTAATATATTTTTTATGCATTTATTAAAGTAAAAAAGTTTAAATTCTTTTACTAACTTTAGATGTATTCTTAATACACAAATTAATAATTAAACCTATACACAAATGTCCTCATCCAAAGTTATCTTTAGATATATATTGCCATCTGAAACCCCTTAATAAAAACTTAATACATACATTGCTATATGTATGAAGTTAAAATTAAAGTCAAAACTTAATTAAAAAAATGACAAACATAAACCTACAAATGTACATATATACATTTATAACAAGTGTTTGCGATGTTTTAACTTGTTTTCTTTTCTTTGGTTGTATTGAATTGGCCTCACACAACTCTAGTCTCTATGTGTATGGTTAGTTTAATTTGTAAATTTGTATCCATTTGGATGTCTAACTAATTGTTTAGTGTGTATGTTTAGTTTAATCTTGTGTGCAAAGTTTAATTCTGTCTATACATTGTTAGATAGTATTTGTCAATTTTTTATTATAAAATTATTTTTTTTAATTTTTATTATTGGATAATTTAGATTTAGAGTATAGAATTTAAGATTTAGGATATAAAATTTAAAATTTAGGTTTAAAATTAAAAAATTTAATTGATATTGACCGAAAAAAATTGACTTTATAATTGAACTCGTATAGAAAATATATAATGTCACGATAACTATTTTAATTGTTTTTTGATTTAACATTTTTTTATTTTTAATAATACTCATAGTTTGTTTAATAAGTATATATTGGAAATTTAAATCTTATTTTATATTTATAATAATTTATTGACTAATAATAAATTGGTTAAATTACACAGTTGGTCCTTACACTTTTAGTGAAATTGTAAATTGGTCCCTACACTTTAAAAGTTTGTAATTGGATCCCTAAAGAGAATTAAAATTTACAATTTAGTCCCCGTCGTTCAAAAAATGTTTGATTTAACAGAATATTCTCAGTATATTCTCTATTTTAACAGAATATTCTCAGTATATTCTGAGGTTAAATCAACACTTTTTGACTGGCGGTGACTAAATTACAAATTTTAATTCTTTTTAGGGACTCAATTACAAATTTTTAAAGTGTAGGGACTAATTTGTAATTTTACTGAAAATATAGGGACTAACTGTATAATTTAACCTAATAAATTTTTAATAAAATTTAGATATATGATGAATTAATTTTTGATTTGATAGACTAGTTAGACTAAGGAATTCTTGTGAAACTAGGTAAGATCTAAAGACGTTTTCAATCTTCATTTATGGCTAATAATAGGATTCCATGCGGACCACGTTAAAAAATAAGTAGGAACATATAAAAATAAATTTATTACATATGCTTCGTTGAATGGTCCATGTTAATATAAATAATGCGTCAACGTCTAAATAACGTAACGAAAGAAGATAAAATAATTGACAATTCAATATAACTATTAACTAATAAAGAGTAGTTTTCTAAAAATATTAATCAAGGAATAAAAATAAAAAATTTTGATAATTCTAATATATTCAAAGCATAAAAAGTTAAAAATTTTATTAAATGTTTATTCAAAATTTTTATTTGTATAAATTCAAAAATATTTTTAAGACATATTAGTAAGATTTTTTTTCTGGTAAATTACTATTCAATACACGCAAATTAAAAGACCATACCAAGTCATATAGGCGAGCGAGTCAACATTTTATGATACATTAATCCCAAATAATAGTTGCCTCTCATTTAGTGACGTATATATTATATAGGGTTAAGTTCTGTTTTCGTCCCTAAGATCTGGGGTGAAAATTAAATTCGTCTCTGATCTTTTTTTGTTATTAAAATCATCCTTAACGTTATAAAACATTATAAAATCATCCTTTTGTTCATAAACAAAATTTTTTGGACAATTTTACTCTTTAAATAAAAATAAAAGATATTAAAATTACCCCACCCCACCCTTTTATCACTACCTAAAACAGAAAAAAAAAAAGAAAGCAAAAGACAAAGGATTGTGGAAGTGAAACACGGCGGGTCGGATATGTTATCGGGGGAGTAGGCGGCGGAGGAGGGGGAGAAGAGGGAGGGGGCAGCAGCGGCGATGCGGGGGATGTCGGAATCGGAGAGGAAGTGGGATTTGAGGAGGTTAACGGTGGCTTGATGTAGTGGGATTTGTTGTGGAAGGTTCTAGAAGGAGTGTGGTAAGAAGTTGGAAATCATCGGGAGACCACGCCGTCGCGTCGTCATCGGGAGGGGGACCTCGCCGGCGCTGCTTCTTCTTCTATGACTGCCTCTGCTTCTTCTTCTGCTTCTTCTTCTGTGACTGCCTCTACTTCTTCTTCTGCCTCCTCTTCTTCTTCTGCTTCTTCTTCTGCCTCTTCTTCTTCTGCTTCTGCTTCTGCTTCTGCTTCTGCTTGATTCTGTGTTAATTTTGTTTGATTTCTCCTTTGTGTTCATCAACATTATTATTGTTTGTTTGTTCATCAACATTATTATTCTCCATTACTGTCTTGGATCTAATTACTTGTCTTGGATCTAAGTTTTAGCTTAATGATTATATGATATTGTTTTATCAATTTTTTTAGCTTAATTTTTAGTTTAATTGAGTTATTGCTGTCAAGTTTTTTTTTTTTTCTCTTTTTTCACTTTAAAATTGAGTTATTGTTGCTATTGTTAGTGTTGTGATGGGTTTAGAGTTAATAAATTGATGAAGAGTTGCTGATCGCAAGTGGCCTTGGTTGGTTCTATTCTCTTCTGAAGTCCGCCTTAAGAGTATTGTAGATGAAGTCATTAAAATGGGGGTTGATCCCAACAAGTCTAATTTTGTTGCTGCATTGTATGCTAAATTTCTTCCAAAGTCTATGTGGAATAAGAAAGTTGAGTTGTACAAGAGTTTTGGATTAACTGATGACAACATTTGTGAGGCATTTGTGAAGCACCCTTTCTGTATGCTGAAATTTGTGCAAAAAATTGAGGCCTGCATTGGATTCTTTGTCAAAGAACTCGGTTGGGAGCCTGCTGAAGTAACCAATAATTCGGTTCTTCTCTCACTGGATTTGGACAAAAGGGTTGTTCCGAGGGCTGCTGTTGCTATTGTTGGTGTAGTGATAACTGATGATGCAGGGATGCAGGGGATAGTGGTGATAATGGGGAGGATTTTTTATTTTTGTTTAAGGGCAAAATTGTCCCAAAAATTTTATTTATGGACAAAAGGATAATTTTATAACGTTTTGTAACATTGTGAATGATTTTAATAACAAAAAAAAGGTCGGGGAAGAATTTGATTTTCACCCCAAATTTTAGAGACGAAGACTTTAGGGACGAAAATTGTACTTAACCCTATTATATATTATGCTTTCTTAGATTTACAAATATCTTAAATCATTATTAGCTGAAGCCTATAATATTCTACTAGCTTATATCCGATCCATTTTTATATTATTTTATTTTTTATGTACAATAATATTTAAAACAATGAACTAATGAAGTACTGAAAAGATAAATAATAAAAATTTCTAATATTATTTTTTCTCTCTCTAATAATCTTTGATTTATTATTCATTAATTAATAATTTAATTCATGATTTTTTAAGTTAAAAGTGACACTATTTTTTTTTTTGAAAAAAAGAAAAGGATTAATATTCTTTTTCGTTTGTAGTGATTAGCGAACTAACTTAGCTAGTAGCTAGTAGTTTGAATTTGAACCCACGAATTTTTGTGAGCCTTTATTGTTAGCAAAATCCAATAAAATAATGGGGTAAATATTATTTTGGTTCCTAATATTAAAGATCATAAACGAAATCGTCTCTGATATAATTTTTTTATTTTAAATCGTCCTTAATATTATATTTGATTTTAAAATTGTTCTTTCTAATAAATTTTTTTTATAAACGACGAAGCTACCCTTTTCAACTTTTATGTTTTGCGCAAAACACTTCCTGTCTTCATTTGCATGTAAACCATCAACATTAACCACAACATTAATCACAACGTTTCATAAACCAATGTGATTGCAGCGTGCCCTAATCCAGAATCAGAAACGAGTTGTTCTTGGAGTGAAGAGAGCATGCGAGTTTGGGTTACTGAAAAGAAGGGATGTGAACAGTCAGTTAGGCAGTACTCACAGGGTTGGCGTAGGTATGATTCCCTCCTTCCATTGACTATGGTAGCTCTCCTCATAGTAGTTAGTTTCGGATTAGAAGTTTAGATTTTGGTAGTTTGTTGATGGTTGAATGGAGGCCATGTGTGTTGAGACTAGGGTTTAACATCACTGTGAAATAGGGAGGTTTGTGTGGTTCGTGTTTTTATTTTTTTTTTTCTATTGTTGCAATATGGTAATGTATTCTGATAGTAATTTACTCATAGGGTATTGAAGAAGACAATTGGTTATTTTAAACTGAAAGTCTAACATGGAGGATGATTTACTTATCAGAACGGGCCATTACAGTATGTGGGAGGAGAAACAACAGTGATAAAAGACACTAATAGTGATCGGTGGTCTGTATTTGAAGCATATGCAGAGCTAAAGCAGTTTGGTTACGTGGAGGAGAATATCTCAGCGTTGTGGTTCAAGGATCCTACACATGAAGACATGGAGAAAATTTTGAAGTTGTTTAAAGGTGATGCAGATTCGATTGCCATGTGTAAAATAGCAGAGTTGAGAGATTATGTAGAGTTGTATGTTGTGCACAAGGTTGAGGAGGAAGACGTGTTTTCTGCTGCTGGCTACATTGATGTTGAGAAGGATCATGGGATGGTTGATAAAAGTGAGGGACAAGAACTAGTTGTGTATGGTGGAGAACAAGCAGGGCGAAACCAATCTAAACCAGGTGCTGATGATTCTGGGGTAGAGACTAGAGATAGTGATGATGATGTTAATCAGGAAGCTGAGTTTGGTCATTCTGGTGATAGTGACAGTCTCGATTCAGAGTATAAACCATCTGAAGAAGAGGACGACAATAAAGATGATTTGCACTTTACCGAATGTGAATATGAGCTTGATCCTGATGGAAATGGGTTTTAGGATGTGAATGTCATGACTGAAAAATGCAGGGCTATGAAAAAGAAGGGTGTGACAACTGAGAACCTTGATAATGAAGAGGGAGCAAACAGTGACGAGTTAGATTTGGACCACGAGGTTGGAGTTGAGGGGTCAGATTCAGACCATCAGGGAGTGAGGTATCCAGTTCACAAGGCACAAAAAGACATGAATCAATACAAGTGAAAAGTTGGCACAATGTATGCATCTCGGGAGGAGTTCAAGGACACTGTGACTGCATATGCTATGCAAATCGCAAGGGTAATTACATTTAGGAAGTGTGGTCTGAAAAGGGTTAAGGCTGTTTATTCCATAGAGTGTCCTTTTTGGTTGTATGCTGTAAAAATTGGAGAAGAGGATACTTGGCAGCTTCGCAGCATGAATTTGACTCATACATGTACACAAGCACACAAGGTGGGCATTTAACACTCGAAATGGCTTGGCAAGGCATTTAAGAAGAAGGTTGAATCAAATCCCAAGGTAAAGATAAGGGAGTTGGTTTCAAAGGCTCAAAAAAAGTGGAACTTGACTGTCACTAAGTCAATGGCAACGAGGACCAAGCAGATTGCATTGGATGAAATTCAGGAAACCTTCCGAGAGCAGTATAAGGGGATATATGACTATGGACATGAGCTCTTGAGGGCGAATCCAGGTTCCTCTGTTCGCATACAAGTGCAAAGGTCCCTGACTTTGATAATGAAGCACAAGCCTTATCCATGACCAATTATTGCATCTTCCAGAGGATCTACGTGTGCTTGGAAGCATGCAAGCAGAGCTTCCAGCATTGCAGGTCTTTCATTAATCTAGATGGTTGCTTTTTGAAGACACCCCAGGGAGGACAATTTCTCACTACAATAGGTTGGGTCGTTGGGATCCGAATGACCAAATGCTGCCCATTGCATATGCGATTGTAGAGGCGGAGACCAAGGACTCATGGATTTGGTTCCTAAATCATCTTGCATCTGACATTGGGGTTGAGAAGATGGGAAGATCCACATTCATGTCTGATCAACAGAAAGTAAGCATACTTCACCACATTTTACTTATGCACATTTACATTGTGAATTACTGCATATCAAGTATCCCTAACTATATCCTCGTTGATTTCATTAGTGTAGGGTTTGTTGCCAGCATACGAGGATGTTATATCAGGAGTGGACAATTGATTATGTGTGAGACACTTATACAGCAACTTCAGGAAAAGGCTTCCAGGGTTACAACTGAAGCAACTATTGTGGAAGTGTGCTAAAGTGACTCACTGGAAGGATTGGGAGAGGTACATGGCCAAATTGAAAGCTGTGAATCAGGAAGCTTTTCGGTACCTAATTGCTATCCCTCCTAGGTATTGGTCTAGATCTAGGTTCACCTTTAATTCTAAAGTAGATACACTGGTTAACAACATGTCTAAGAGCTTTAATTCTATCGTAGTTGATGCTAAAGAGAAGCCTATAGTTACAATGTTAGAGGAGATCAGGGTTAAACTAATGACTAAGTGGGTAGAAAATAGGGAACTTGCTCAGAACAATTTAGGGACAATCTTACCTAGGATTAGAATTAGGTTGGAGAGGAGGTCTAGATCAGCTGCGGAGTGGCGGCTAGCCGGCCATATTGGTCTGCAACTCAGAAATATGATGTTGTTAACGGATTAGACAAGTTTGTTGTTGACTTAGGCACTTATGAGTGTTCATGTAGAAGGTGGTAGATGAGGGACATACCTTGTGTCCATGCTATTAGTTGCATCAAATTCAAGGGGCTTGACTTGGAACCTTTTGTGGCCGACTGTTATAAGAAAGAAGCGTACTTGAAGTGCTACGAGTCAGTCATTCACCCATTGAACAGACCTGATCTCTGGGAGAGAACAGCACATCCTGATGTTATGCCACCCCATATAGAAGGCCTAGTCACAGGCCAGTGTAAAAGAAGAGACCAACTGCTGGAGATGAAAGACAGAGCAGCCGCATTCACTTGTCAAGGAAGGAGGAGAAACAAAGGTGCTCTATATGTAGTTCAGTTGGACACAACAAAAGCAGATGCCCTAAACCTATTGAGGATGAGGTATGCTTTTTAATTTTTCTTGCTGCTTGTCTGAGGTTTGTCATAAGCCTAATATTGTTTTGGTTAATTGAAATTGTTTCTTAGGCCCAACATTCAAAGAAGCTAAGCAAAGGCAAGCAAAAGAAGGGAAGCATTAAATCATAGTCTCCAACTGCCAAGGGAGGAAGGAAGACTGCATCTTCATATCCCACTCCTAAATTAGGTGTCAAGTAGGGGTGTCAAAAATCCCCAGGAGGCGGGGATCCCACGGGGACCGCCCCTAATGGGGGCCTGATGGTGGAAAATTTTTTCCGTGGGATGGGAACGTGGAGCAAAATTCCCCCGAGACAGGTGCGGAGACCCGAGCGGGGATCCCCTCCTCATCCCCGATAATTCCCCAAATTGTTAAACTTACTTAAATACCCTTACTTTATTTCTAACATAGGGGGTATTTTAGTAATTTTACCCATTAAAAAACCCTAACCCTATCTTCCCTTCTCACCTTTGTTGCTGCGCCGTCTCTAACTCTCTATTCCCACCCAAGTCCCAACTCTCCAGACTCCAGTCACTCACTCACTCTCCACTTTGTTAAAACTTCAAAACCCTCATAGCTCGCCACCGGCCACTCTTGCGCCGTCACCCTGGCAGCTTCACCGCGTCGTTCTCTCTCTTCAGGCACGACATCCTTCCCCTCTCCACTTCTGCATCTGCGTGTTTGCTTCCATTCTCGTCACTGTATGTTAATATATTTATGTCTCTGCTATTTTAACAGAGAATACAGAGATGCTTGTTGGAAGTTTTATGCTGACATTGAAAGAATATTTGATATTAAAGACTTTGTTTTATTGCTTTCTTTATAATGGAAGTTGTATTTTAAGATTTTATTTTATGGACTATGATTTGCTATGTTGTATTTCTGGACTTATAATCTTAGATAAGATATATTTGTGTGTTTGTAATAATATTGTTTAGTTTGTTTTTTGTTTTTTTGATATTTTTTTACTATAATTTCCATATGAATGTTAAACATAGGGATATGGAGAATGGGGCCCCACGGGAAACGCAGAAAACGGGGATGGGGACAATTATCCCCCTACGACGGGAAACGGGGCGGGGACGGGGATTAATTCTGGGGGCAGGGACGGGGAGCAGGGAGGCATTCCCCGCCCCCGCCCCGCCCCATTGACATCCCTAGTGTCAAGCAGAAAGCTGCTTCAGCAATACAACCACCATCTTCAACCCAGTCCAACTCTGCAACACGCCAAAAAGGCCTAGAGGCAGGCCTAAGGGAACCACTAAGCCCAACTGTTCAGCCCAACATGATCCATAACCCAAGAAGCTTGCCATCCCAATAAGTTCAGCAGCTCCTTCATCCTCAGCACAGCTAACCACCAGAACTCTTCTCGCATCTCAGCCAACCCTTACCACATCTTCAAGCCAACCTGTTAGACACTTTTTTGTCAGACTTTCTGGAGCACTTCATGTTTCTCCAAAGAAATTGAAGTTAATGGCAAAGTTGCCTCCAAGAAAATGGGGATTACTTTAAGAAAATGGAAAACTTAGCATCATATTGTCATATTTGTATACAATGCATGTTGGTTTATTTTGAGTTATGTTTGTGTTTAGATTCTGGTAATATCAGTGTGGACTTGTTAGTTACTTTTTGTTGGTGATATTTTTTCTATGAGCTACTAAATGTTGTATTGAATTATTGGCTTGGACCAACCAACACTTTTGGGATTAATTCTTGGTGTAAAACACTATGTTTATTATGTATGTTATTCTGACATTTACCATGTTGAGTTAAGTTTGACTTTGTTTCATGTTTATGACATTGTTATGGAATTGTTCAGTAATAGAACCCATGTATTTGCCAAGAAAAAATTCTATTATCATTTTAGAAACCAATCATACTTACATAATTGTCATTCATACATGTTGAAACAGATTCAGGAAACACACCTAATAAATAAACCCTAACCCAATTTACCTACAACAACAACAGCAGCATACTCATACACACTTTTCATACCAGGTTCAATGAAATTACACACTGTTGCCTTGCTTTAGAAAAATTCTACAGCAGCAAATACACAAACCCAACCCACCCAAAAAATCCTAACACATCAACGACCTTCAGCTTCCACTCTGCCGTTCTCATTCTTCATTTCAGCAAGGAAACCTTCCTTCTTATTCTTGCAATTTTTGAGTGTTCCACCTCTGTCTCTGGATCTATCCAATGAAAGAAGTTGCAGCCTTGTTGCACCTACACATATCCACCGTGTTTACTCTCCATTCCATCACCCAAACAACTCAATTCAGAAGAAAAGAAAAAAACAAACCTCAAAGTAGACACAGCCCCAAAATCTGCGACCTGGGTTCTCCTAGATCCCCGAAGTTTGCAACACCGGCCTCTTACCATGGGAACAAAGTAGCAACCCACCATGCAAGCAAGATTTGCTTCGAGACGAGGTTGAGCTTTGGACAGCCATGGCGTTCTCCCACCAAGAGGTCGACGATTGTGGAATCTGCAACAGTGGCTTTCACATTACTTTACCCTTTTTTTTCCATTAGATATATATTTATAATGCTTTTCCCTTTTTTTATTATATATATATTTATAATGTTTTTCTGTTGTCATAACTACTGATAATGAACGAAAGGGCATTTATGTCCGAAAAAATTATAAATGACGATTTTAAAATCAAATATAACATTAAGGACGATTCTAAATTAAAAATTACATCAAAGACAATTTCGATTCTAACCCTCAACGTTAGGAACTAAAACCAATGTTCTGAAAATCGGTTCGAATCGGCCGATCGAACCGGTCGAACCGTAAACCGGTAGCTGTAGCGGTTCGGATAATAAGAAAAATCGCAGGATTTGAAAATCGGACTTGAACCGACGAACCGGACGGTTACCGGTCGGTCGAACCGAACCGGGACCCGGCCGGTTTTTTAACATTGCCTCAATACGCTGCCGTTTTGTGCTGAGGGAACCCTAATTCCCTTTTCTGAGTTTTCTCCTTCGCAGCCTCCACTTCCTCGTTCCTCCATCTTCTCAGTTCTCAACTCCAGCCTCCCACAGAACAGAACACCACCCAGTTACCCACGACTCCAGGAGGCCCTCAACGCAGTCACCGCCGTCGCACTCACCTCAACACACTCACCTCCGTCACGCCTTCAGCACGGTGACGCCGTCACCAGCGTCGCGCCGTCAGCTCCCTGGCGCCGTTGGGTCCGTCGCGCCTTCCGATACCTCGCGCAGTCAGCACCTTCCCGCCGTCAGCTCCGCCGCGCGCTCAACTCCGTCGCGCCCTCAGCCACTTCGCATGTCACCTCCGTCGAGCTCTGCCTCTGAGAAAGCAGTAGAGAAGCGTTGAAGCGTTGAAGCGTTGTCCTTCGAGCTCTGAGAGAAAGCAACATATTTCCTCATTTCCAGGTAATTTTTAATTTAGTTATGAACATGATTTTGTGATGCAATCCGATTCTGATGAAACTGTGCTCTGATGAACTGAACTCTGAGTCTCTACTCTCTGAAAACTGAAACTGTTATGAACTGATTTTGTGATTTCATTGATTCCGATGAACTGAACTCTGAGTCTCTACTCTCTGAAGGTGTTATGAACTGATTTTGTGATTTCATTGATTCTGATGAACTGTGAACTGTGAACTGTGATGAAAGTCATGAAACTGTGAACTCTGTGAACTGTGATGAAAGTCATGAAACTATGATGAAATATGAACTGATTTTGTGATGCTTTTGTGAACAAAGAATTTTTTGAACCTGAGATGTTGTACTTGTTCAGAGTGTTAAGATTTGAGAGTGCGGCATTCCACAACATGATGATCAAGTGTTACAGTTACAAAAATAATAAGAACAAGTTTTGAAATAATGCTTCTCATTTTCTCAGTGTACAACAGAGTGAGGACTAAGAGAAAATTAAAATTGTGGTTGGATCGACAAATTAAAGATAAGAATGGCTACATTATATTATGTTCAGTTCTTCAATTCATTGAGTCTTCTTTTTTAATTGTGTGCCAGTTGTTGTTGAGCATCTCCATTTATTTATTTGCACTTGTGACATTTCTTTTATAAGAAATTGTACCACTAGTTTTGAATTTTGTAAGAATAATTAATGTGCACTTGTGACATTTCTTTTATAAGAATTTTTTGAACCTCAGATGTTGTACTTGTTCAGTTGTTTGTATACTCTGATTTTGAAATTTGGATGTTGTTTGTTCATTTATTGTGAACTTGAGAGTTGAGATTATTGGGTTGGATTGCTGGTAATATTGAGTTGAGATTAGTGGAAATGAAGGTGATGAAATCAATGAGGCAAATCTGCAGCAAATTATGGAGGATTTTGATGATTGATGACAAACTTGGATCATTTTGATGCTGCTATGTTATGTTTGATTGGTTGTTTGTTGACTTTTGAACTTTGAATTTGTATTTGAATGAGATTATAACATTTGGTTTATGTAGGAATTTTAATTTGAATGATATTTTAAAGTTTAGATTAGACTATAATTATATTTTCATGTGCTTATTTATATTTTAATTATTATTTTATTATAAAACGGTTTTTACGGTTCAACCACGGTCAAATCGGTTGAACTTATAAACCAATAAACCAGTATCTAGAGCGGTTCGATGACCGGTTCGGTTTTCAGAACCTTGACTAAAACAATACTTATCCCTAAAATAATAGTATGAGATTATCATATGGACAGAAATAAATTTTCTCAATTTTTAATTAATGAAATAATATGTAATCTCTAATTTGCTAATTTCTTTTATATTTTTTTTGTTTTATTTATAAAATTAATAATAAAAAATTACGATTTATTCTCTCAAATAACAAAAAAAAAATAAAAAAAATCCCAACCCCTCACAATGAGCAAATGACTCATCAAATGGAAATTTGCACTTTGCCCCCCTTTTCTTTCCTCTTTATCTATTCTAACTCGGCATGAATCATGATCATGATAAGATTTGGAATTTAATTAGTCAAGTTTCGCGACTATTTTTCTCACATAAGCTAATCAAATATTTGTCTCATGAGTCATGCATAAATAAAATATAAAAGGGAATGACTTTAGGATACCCCATAATAAATCTTATATCCTCTGATCTGTTATTTATTTTATTATTTATATGAAACTAAAACACCCCAATTAAGTTTTTGACTTATATTGCTTCTCCATCTACGTACGAAATTCCATCCAGTGCAAAATTACTACATATATTTTAATATATATAAAATTTAGTTAATATGTGTTTAAACTAATATGATAAAATTATTAATAATAGAAGGTTTTAAATTTTTTTAATAAATACAAAATAAATATATTAAAAATAAAAAAATTAATTTATAATTTTAACATATACCGGCACAAGATAACAAAATCTTTCAACATATTTTCATTGTATATTTTTTGTTTTTCTCAAATTCATAAATACTTGGTAGTAAAACCAACTCTTTTTTTATTGGTTTTTTGGAAGCATTTGAAATTTATTGAGGATGTAATTTTTCTAACTGCCAGTAGTTCATACTTGATATTCAAAGTTAAGACATGATAATTAAGAATAAATAATATTTATTTGGTGGTGCATCAATTAACCACGCATCTAGTGCTGAAACTTTAATTGTTTTAAATCTCTTTTACTTCTCTTCATTTGTAGCGGTGCAGTCGATTTTGAGTCAAAAATTCATCCGATTTGAATATTAATTTTATTTGCAGTACGATTTAGATTGTATGTTTTTTTATTTGAAATTGGATTAGATTTGTGATTTTTTAAATTAAAAAAATTAAATACATATAACAAGTCTCAACATTATATTTTAAATAATCAACAATGACATAACAAGTTTTAACAATATCTTAAAAGCCAACGATAATATAACAATAGAAATAAAATTATAGGTTAGTTAATATAAATAAATAAATCACACTTTAAACATAAAATATTTATTAAATAATAATAATAATAATATATGAATAATATAAAAATATAAATAAATTGAACATGCTATAAGTATAATTGTTATTATAATAAAAATAATAATATTATAACACATTGTACGATTTAGATTGGATTATTGGATCGGTTATGAAAAGTTGATTCGAAATTCGATCCAATCATGTGATTTGCAAAAAATAGAATCCAATCAAATCTGAATTAGTACAGTTTTAATTGATTTTCAGTTTAAATTAGATTGGATAAATGATTTAATTTGGATCGCTTTAAATTTAAAGACTCCTATTCATTTGTGTGCTACTGCTATCGGGCTTTATATTAACAAATATTTATTTATTTATTTATCAATGTGATTTTAGAAGCACCGTACCCGAATTCAATACAAAAAAGTAAATTAGTAAATTCACATATATATATATATATATATATATATATATATATATATATATTCTAATAGACTGCGTTTGTTTATAAAAATAGGATACTAAGATAAGAATATAAAGACATAAAATCATATTTGATAGATAGATAAGACATAGATAGATATTATATCCAGAGATATTGAATTAGTATATTTTATATTTATTCTGACAAAAAAAAATACAAAAATACTAACAAGAGACACAACTTATTTTATATATTTTTTATTATTCTTGTTAATTTTTTATAATTATATTTTTTATTATTATATTTTTCTTCTCAAAATTTTGAATGAAAAAATGAGAATAAATTAAATTTTTATAATTTGTTCTACTTTATTACTAAACAGAATACAAAAATACTGAAGTCTGTGTCTCTATCCTTTATATCTTATTCTCAATATCTTGCCTTATCCTATTCTCAAAAACAAACGTGATTATAAAGACACATGCTCATTTCGTGAGTTAAACCCCAAAATGGTCCCTGGGATTGGCATTATGCACTAAAATCGTCCCTGAGATTCCAATTGCACTAATTACGTCCCTGAGATTGAAAAAAATGCACCGCATTAGTCCCTGACTCATTTTTCATTAGCGACGTGATGACATGGCATGATGATGTGGTGACCAGTGACACGTGGCATGCTGACGTGGATGGTTGTGCCACGTGTCACAATTTTATTTGGCCGCATGTCTGTTTGTGCCACGTGTCGCAACAGTATTCGTCCACGTGTCATCCATTATATCATCACTCTATATGCACCAAATTAGTCCCTCACTTTGCATTAAGTGACTCATTTTAGTCCCTGAAATTGAATGTCGTGCACCAAACTAATCCCTTCACCAATTTTTTCTCATTTTCTTTAAATTTAAAATTTTAATATCTTGGATACACTAATTTCAATTCTAATTTTTCATATATCGTTTAAATACAAGTGCTTTCATAAAAATTTTTAAGATTTTAGTTTTAATTATATAATTTTTTTTAATAATTTAACATTGGTAAATTTTGTAATATATAAGTATGTTATTATAAAAAAATAATTATATGATTGATTAGACACATTTTTTTCATAAAAAAACATGTGTTTTTAACAAGAAATTAATAATTAAAATAAACATTTTTTTTCTTATGGAATACACGTTTTCGTTATGTATAAATAAGCTAGATTGAAGGCACTTTAAGCACCCTCACTACCATCTTTGACTTCTGCAGTCTAGACGAAAGAGGCCGGAGATGGTAATGAGGGAAGCTTGAAATGCCTTCACGTCAACTCTAAGACGGCGGTTATTAGGGGTATCCACAAGAAAAAAAATATTTTATAAAAGTACTGAAAGAGGTCGGAGATGGTAGTGAAGGTGCTTGAAAAGCCTTCACGTCAACTCCAAGTCGGCGGTTAGGGTATTTGCAAGAGAAAAAATATTTTATAAAAACACTTTTATTTGAAGAACATGTGAAAAAATAGAATTGAAATTAATGCATTAAAAAATATTGAGAGTTTTGAATTTATAGAAAAAAATGAGAAAAAACTGGTGAAGGGACTAGTTTGGTGCTCGACATTTAATTTCAGGGGCTAAAATGAGTCACTTAATGCAAAGTCAGGGACTAATTTGGTGCATATAGAACGATAACATAATGGATAACACGTGGACGAATACTGTTGCGACACGTAGCACAAACGAACACGTGGCCAAATAACAGTGTGACACGTGACACAACATCCACGTCAGCATGCCACGTGTCATTGGTCACCATATCATCATACCATTACACGTGGCTAAATCATGAAGTGACACGTGTCACTTACAATCCACGTCATCATGTCATGTCATCACGTCGCTAATGAAAAATGAGTCAATGACTAATATGGTGTATTTTTTTCAATCTCAGGAACGTAATTGGTGCAATTGGAATCTCATAGACGATTTTAGTGCATAACGCCAATCTCATGGACCATTTTGGGGTTTAACTCCTCATTTCGTACATATGTATGTATTTATTCACTAATGATTTTTAATGTTCAATTATTACACAAAAAATGTCCAACATGTATTTTTTAAAAATGCTTTAGAGATACGATTTTTTGTAAACATGATTAAAAAAATGAGATATTTTTATTGTTAAAATTTGGTAATTTTTCGTTAGGGATATATTTTTTATGATTTTTTTGTCAATAACCAATAATACTTTTAAAAAATCACAAAAAATATATAATTAGTGAAAAATTACAAAAATTTTAAGAATAAAAATATCTTATTTTTGTAATCTTACTTGTAAAAATTGTATCAAAATTCAATCTCTAAAGTATTTTTTGAGAAATACATATTTAATGTTGAATATTTTTATCGCGTTTTAAAATTATTTGAGAGTATTTTTATTGATGTAAAATTTTAAGTATATTTTTATGAACAACAAAATTATTCGAGTACATTTTTAGTAATTTATCCTATGATATTTGTATCATTTTAGTTAGATTTTAGAAAATTAAAAAATGATATAATAATACAGTATTGGATAGTTATACGAAACTTGTAAACTTATAAATATTAAAATTAAATTCATATTACAGTAGATAAACATTATCATATATATTACAGTAATAAATTTAATATGATTACACTTATAAGAAAAGGTAAACGCCGCGCTGTTTTATATTGGGGTAAGTTGGGTTGTCCTTTTTGACCCCAAAAAAAACACTCATAAATAGATTTTACTACTTACTAGATAGAATAATTTTGATAGATTATTAATTTGTAAGGAATTTATTATTAATATTTAGTTACATAGGGTTGATTATATATATAACTTATAAAGCAATGATGATTAAAATGATATTTCCTTAAATATAATGTTGTATAATTATCAAACAACTAATTGTATAATCAAATAGTACTTTACCTCTAATTATGTCAAGACTAATTGTCTATCGTGCTAGTCAATTGAAGCATTAATACTCAAAGGAAAAGGGAAAAACAAATTAAATAAATTAGTGCAGTAGCTGGGGAGTAATTTTCCAAGTTACTTTTTTCAACTACACACACTATACATTACACGTAAGATCTTTTGAAATTTGAATATTGTCAATTTGTCATGCATAAGATTATATTCCATTTGAGATCAGAGTCAAAATTAAGCAAGAAAAAGACTAGGTTTGCAGTTTTTTTTTTTTTTTAATTGGATCGTATTTGATTTTCTGATGAATTTGGCATTAGCCATGTTTTAAATGTTCATTAAAGATCATTCAGTATTATAAAAAAATTAACAAAATTTAATTAAAGATCATTCGTTTCACGTGAGGTGGTTAATATTTTAATTTGTGTATATTTAATAAATAATAAATTGATATATATCTCTTGAATAAGTTAAACTAATAGTATAAATACATACTCTTAAAAAGACAGATATATCCATTCGGGAGCCACTTAGATAAAGATGCTAAAAACGCCTTTTTATAAAGATGTTTTTTAATAATTAAAATTTAACACATATAATCGATTAAATCGTGTTATTTTTGTCAAAATTAGGTTAGTCAAATTGATTTGACCAAAAAATGGTGAATTAAATCTTGAACTGGTTTAAAGTAATATTATTTTTTATAGAAAATGACTACAATACCCTATTATAGAAAATTACTAAAATATTTTTATTATATATATTAATTTTAAAAATCATAAATTTTAGTCCTTTATTTTTCTATCGTAGAATTAGGATTTAGAATTTTTAAAATTAATATATATAAAATAAGAGTATTTTAATCATTCTCTATAATAAGGGTATTGTAGTTATTTTTTATAAAAAAAATAATATTAATTTAGACCAGTTCAAATTTGATTCACTATTTTTCGGTTAAATCAATTTGTCTAACCTAATTTTGACAAAAATAACATGATTTAATTATCGATTATATATATTAAATTTTAATTACTGAAAAATATATTTAAAAAAGACGTTTTAGGCGTCTTTATCTGAGTAGCTCCCGTATCATAATCACTTAATTAACTATGATTGTATACTTTCATCCATATTTATCCGAGGCAATGCAAGACACATATATCATAAAAATTAATTTAGACCAGTTCAAATTTGATTCACCATTTTTCGGTTAAATCAATTTGTCTAACCTAATTTTGACAAAAATAACATGATTTAATTATCGATTATATATATTAAATTTTAATTACTGAAAAATATATTTAAAAAAGACGTTTTAGGCGTCTTTATCTGAATAGCTCCCGTATCATAATCACTTAATTAACTATGATTGTATACTTTCATCCATATTTATCCGAGGCAATGCAAGACACATATATCATAAAAATTAAAGAACTATTAGGTGACTAATATTTTTCCTTTATATTTAAAGTAATATGAACTAATTTTTCAATATTCATAATAAAAATATTGAACTCCATACATTTCTCTATAATAAATAATGCTTAATTACTATTACTTTAAAAAATTCTTAAGCCATTTTGCAGAAAGCTTTTCACATCTTTTCATATCATTGTTGTAGTCCACAAAGTAAATTCCAAATCGCACTGTGTAACCTTCAGCCCATTCAAAATTATCGAATAATGACCATATAAAATATCCTTTGACATTTACACCGTTCCTTATGCAGCCAAAAAAAAATGATAAATAAACTCTTAAAAAATTATATTTTAAATATATTAGTCATTGAAAAAAAAATACTAATAAAGTCTTTTATAATAATAAATATAAACATATTATTTTTAAATTAGTTTAGATGATTAAAATAAAAAGTCTTAATTTAAACTAATTTATCCACATCTGTTATTGTGAAAGATTTTATTGGTATATTTTTTTTTTCAATAATCAATTTATTCGAAACGTAAAATTTTAAAAATTTATTTGTCACTTTATTCAAAAGAAAAATGAATGAATTAAACTATATGTATAAATTAATATAAATATCAAGAAATTAAGTGGTCTTTGTATACAGAGAATTGAAAGAAAAAAAACTTACCAAATTGCTGATCGAAGATAAAAAAGATAATCAGTGTGAAATTTAATTCTGTAAGGATCAGCAAGAGCTTCCTCCAATGATAACATTGGATCATTATATTCGTCCACACCTATAAATGATGTCAAATACATACTCTCATACATACCAAAATTAAAGAAAATACGTACAAGGATTGTTAGTATGTATTTATTACCATTCTCTGTAATGTAAATCAAAGGATTGTTGTGCTTTTCCTTGATGTAGAGTAGCAGGTAATAAAGCCCTTTTGGGTAAATATAGAACCAAAATGAAGCGGCCTGAAAATATAATCAAGTTTTTTAACGCGTGAATAATAAAAATGTAAAATTTTTTATACAGTCAATTTGTACTGTAAATTAATTAGTATATCAAAATTAAATTTGTATATTAAATAAACATATAATATATATGTACTATGTACCTTTGGACCTATGGGTATCCCATCTCGCTCAGCTATATTGCAACACAAAAAATAATAAAATATGCTAATGTTAAATAATTCAAGTTTTATATATATACAATTTAAGGGAAAAAATTATTAGAGTCAAACATATTTTTTGTCTTTAAAATTTATTAAAAATTTTTATAATATTTTAAAATTTTTTTGTTTTTAATTTTATCCAAAATTTTTTTATTTACATCAAATATATATTTCTGATGGTTAATTTTTTAAAAAACTTAAGACTAATTCATCAGTAACGAATAATTTTACAAGAATAATCATTAACACAAACAAATTAGAGATAGTTATCATATATTATTACTGAATTAGTCCTAAATTTTTTAAAATTTAATTGTCAGCGGTATATTTGATACAAATAAAAAACTTTTAGATAAAATTAAAACAAAATAAAACTTAAAAGTATTTTTAAAATTAAAAAAAAATGCTTTATTCAAAATATTAATAGAAGTGTGTCCTTATTCTTCCTTAATAATTACTTGTAAGAATGGTGAGAGAATCTGTGAGGTAAGAGGGTGTGGCATGCTGAAGATGAGGTGCATGGGCAGCATAATTAGCAGTGTAGAAGTTTAATCCAAGAAAATCAAATGAACCATTGATTTTCATGGCTTCCTCTTTTGAAAACTTTGGCAATCTTTTTCCAACCAAGGATCTCATGCTTAGTGGATAGTCTCCTCTGGTCAACGGTTCCATAAACCTGTTAAGTAATAACCAATCTTATATATATACTGATAGTTTATTATTTTTAAAGAAAAAAAGTTCTATATTATTGTATATATAAGCTTATTATTAAAATAATGGAATTAGCACTGACCATCCAAACATGAAATCAATTGCTCGTTGAGCAGCTTCTTGATCCAATTTGGTATCCGAAAGTGGCACGAACCAGTGAGATATCAATATTATACCTATCAAACCCTTTGGAGTACTTGTTTTATTTTGCCTTTCAAGTAACAATGGTACCTGCAATACATTTTAGGTTTAATTACTTTGTTGTCTCTGTAGTTTCGCGAAATTTTTAATTAGGTCCCTATACTTTTTTTTTAATTGAGTCCTTGCACCAAACACTTTTTTTTTCCTTTTATTTAGGTCCCTACACCAATTTTTTTTCTTTTAGTTGAGTCCCTATAAAATTAAGCCGATTACGGTTAAAAGGGACCTAATTGAAAAAAAAATTTGGTACAAAAACCCAATTAAAAAGAAAAAAAGTATAGAGACCTAATTGAAAATTTCACGAAACTATAAGGACCAACAGAATAATTAAACTTACATTTTAATTACACTACTCTTTCAATCTAAAATAATAAAAAAATGTTATGGACACACCGAAAAACAACTACCAAATTAATTATTATATACTTGTATAGTATACATATATACATACAAAAACATAATTAGAAATAATATAACACCTAATATTTTTTTTTAAATATTTTTATAACCGTGTTAGATGTATATCAAAATTAACCATTAGTATAAAATAAAAATTAAATAATACATATATTTATACGAATATATAGTGACTGGTTTTAGTACGTGAAAAACTACAAATACTATTTTTATTAAAATTATTTTCTTTTAGTTAACTTTCAATAGCATTATTATATAAACTCTGTTACAATACCTGATATTTTGCCTTGTACAATTGAACAACAGCTGCATGAGCAAGGAGAAGGTGGTGTGCCACTAAATAGGGTTCAATTCCAGAATCACCACCGGTGCAGTTTAGCTTTTGCCAATCGGAGCAACGGCCCGGCGGAAACATCCCTATTACATAGCCAGCGGTGCTGAAAGTCGATGGTTCGTTCAGAGTAATCCAATGTTTTACTCTATCTCCAAACTCCTTAAAACAAAGATCCGCATAATCTTGGAAATCATCCCTAGCAATTCATCATAATAAAATAATTATTAATTCTTAGGAAAATTGAAACAACAATCTTTTCTATATATTTTTTAATTTAATAGGTCATAAAATCATTCCTTTTAAAAGTTTAATGAATTACAAAATGTAATTTGTGCAATTATGCATCAAAATCAGTCATCAATGTATTTGTATATAAATACATGTATCGTTTAATTTATTTTCAATGCGTATTTATATATTTTAATATGGGAAGTGTTAGGTAAACAATGGCTATCTTGAACAACATGAACAACTACCAATCAAATAAAAATACACTACACCTCCAAAATACCCACCTAAATCTTAATATTAAAATAACCATCTGTACACCTAGTAAAATGAACATCCGATAATTGTTCATATTGTTTAATATTTTTATTGTCTACCTATACTTTTTCTTTCAATATATATTTTAGACTGATGACTAATTTTAGTGATTAATTTTAATATACACGTAACATAATTAAATAAATTAATATAAGTGGACAGCTTATGAATGATAACAAAGATCAATTTTAAATCTTTAATTTATAAAAAGTATGATATTATGAAATTATTTCTTTTAAAAATTTAAGTCGATAAAAAAATATACGAATAATTATTAGATATTTTAACATATGGTAACCAGCTTACACTATGCGAGGGCTTAAAAAACCTCCATAATCATCTTGTAAGGCTTGAGGAAGGTCCCAATGAAAGAGGGTAACAAACGGTTGTATACCTGTAAAATTAGTTAACCCGAAACAATTATCAACTATATATCGTTACCACCATCAACAGCATGAGAAATTAAGATGCAAACTCTAACCATTAGCCAGTAGCTCATTGATGAGGTTGTTGTAATATTTGATTCCTTCTTGGTTTATACCTCCACTAAGCGTTCCTTCTGTGGATAAGAATTTGATTAAGGTGAGTTAATACGGATATACATGTAACTTTAAGTTTGGATGAGAACTCATTAACATTATTATTCAACTTACTTGGGAGTATTCTAGACCAAGAGATAGAGAATCTGTATGCATCCAAATTAATATATTTCATGATCCCAACATCCTCCTACAATATAATCAAATCAACTAATTTTACATTTAAGTGCGCATACATGATACTTATAGTTAATAATTGCATTGAAATAACAAAAAAATTTCCATAGTATTTCTCAATTTAACATATTAATGAGAGAGTGGATCCTCTCCATTGAAAAAAAAATTGGATGGTGTCAATTGTAATTTTTCACCCTTCATTGCACTCTCTCTCATATTTAATTTTGTCTCCACTTATAAAATTAATGGTAAGAGATCACACTATATTTCCTCAAGTGTTGAACAAACTGAAGAAGATCCATTTTCGATTAATGATAACTAATAATTCATCTCAATCTGAATTCCATTTAAAAGTATATTAACCATTGAATTGTTATACATATATACATACCTTGTAGCGGTGATATTGGTCAATGGGAACATCCCCATTGCTTCTGTCCATTATTTTCTCTAATCACCATTGAATAAAACAATGTCTAATTAATATCTATATATATTTTGATGAAGAAAATAAAATAATTATTGGAAGAAAGTAAATAAAACCTGGATATTTGTGAGTGAAGGTATCCCATATACTTGGACCTCTTCCACCTTCATTTGCTGCACCTTCGTACTGCGCATCGTATGTAATAATTAATTAATTAATTAATTGAATGAAGTTGAATTTAAATTGACATACATACATACATACATACATACATACATACATACATACATACATACCTGATATGCAGATGCGGATGTGGCAAATATGAAACCTTCTGGAAAACTGCTCCGATTGAAAGAAGAAGAAGAAGAAGTGAAAACAGTTGCAAAGACCACGCCGATAACAACAACGCTAATAAACCCTTTCACTCTCATCTCAATTGATCTCAATTCAGGATTTGCCTTTTTTCCTATATATATATAACACAACTATTTTTTACTAGCAACTTTTTTTCTTCTACTTTTTGCTGGTAGCAATGACCAATTAATCGTAGTTAAGCATGTAAATATGTAATCATGAGAATTTCTTTTATGTTCTAGAGCAAATTAATACTCTTGTTCTGCATTATTTATTTTGCCAAGCCAATCCGTCGTGGTTATTATCCAAACTAAATCGATAATCAAATTGATTAAATTATTAGGTTATTAGATTATTGATTCAATTAATAAGTTACATATATTGAGTGGATTGATTCGGTCATAATTAAATAATTATATAAAATTTATTATTATCTGCATGATAAATTTTTTTAATTTTATTTGTATACTATAATAAATATTATTTTTATATTTTAATAATTTATTAATTAATTTATATTTATTATATTATTATATATTATAAATATTTATTAAAAAAATATTGTGATGAGTTAAGAACTTTTTGTTTTATTAATTTGTAAATATTTAATAAAATTTTATATTTAGATTAGTATTTATGCACAATTAAAATTATAATTAATATAAAAATAAGCGATAAAATTAAATTAAATTGATATAACAATTAGTATATACGAACTTTTTATTCTATTGGTGTCTTGTTCTCAATGTCTTCTCTTATTATGTTCTCAAAAACAAACGCAACTTAGGAGAACATGGAACACAGACACACTGGAGCACGGAATACGCACAGAATGATGGAGCACTGAAGAACCTGTTGGTTCACGAGTTTGAATCGAACTAGCCAATTTTGGGTAAATTTGATCCAAACCGTTTAGTTCTGGATGGTTCAATTGCAGATTTGGTTTGCGCTTCCATTTGAATCAGCCAAACCACCAATTTATTAGTTTTGTGATTGAATTAGCTAGTTTGGTTTGCTTCTCGTAATACTACAATTAGTTAATTTTTTTTATTCTAAATTTTAAATTTTAATTTAACTGTATGCGTAAGACGAGATTCAAACTTCTATACAATATATATACTTTTTTTTGGTCTTTCAATATCAGTTACTCGTTTTTTTTTTGTCTTAAAGATGGATGACTAGAGCAAGTGATGATCAGTAGGGATGTGCATGGTCCGGCCCGGCCCGGTCCTGAATACTTTATTTTGGTGTGATTTTACCAGGTCTAGGATCGAGTAAGAGTCTCAAAAATAGACCCAGTCATTATTTCGGGTCGGGTCCGAGCCATGACTCGGGTCCCCCGAACTCGGCCCAGTGGCCCGGTCATCATACACAATTAATATTTTGTGTTATTAGTGATGGATGATGGCTATTCTTATGTGGAATTTAAGTATTGTAAACCTTAATATTTTGTGTTATTAGTTATTATAAGACTATAAGTTAATGTTTTATGTTTAAAATGTATACGATTTCAGACTAATGCATAATAGTGTGTTATTTGTATTGATTTAAATATTTGGTGTTATTAGACAATATTAGTATTGATTATGGTTATGCTTTAATTTTAGAGAAGAGTTGGTTCTTGTTATATTTTTCTAAGTGAATTTTACTATGTCAAATAATGGTTGGAGTTTTGGATATTTTCACATGCTAGCTTATAAGAAGGTATCAAGGTAATGTAATGTTAACGGCCCGATTTTTACCCGATTTTTATCCGATATAATCGTGGCCCGAAAGTGTATAGGTTTCATCGGGTCTAGGGCCAAGTTCGGGTCTAATAAATAGGCCCGGTATATATTTCGGATCGGGTCTGTGTCACATCAAACTACCCATGCACACCAATAAAAGTAGGCTGGATCATTATTCTAGGCAAACGACTAAGCCCAAATCTCTCTAGCCCAATTAGCCATAAAATAGTGTATTAGCTCTGTTATGTTTGCCTTGCTAGGAGGTGCACCGGATTTAAATTCCAGTTGCGGCTGGTTGTTGTTTAAGAACCCATAGTACCCATGATAGTGTGTGTGAGTGTGTTGTGTGGGTGTGTAAAACATGGGTGTAATATCTAGGATTGGGTTGTCCAATCCGTTTGACTAAAAAAAAAAGGACAACCCTGCACTCTAATTAAAAAAAAATAACACCATATTTATGATTATTCATTTCATACTCTGTCCATTGTCCAAAAAAATAATTAATTTCATATGCCAAATTCTATGCCCAGTTTGCTTTCTTCGGAGAAAATGAACCGGCATCTATAGAATAATTACTTAAAAGTTAGAAGTCTTCTGTACATTTTTTTAAATAGCCCTTCCTATCTGATAGAAAAGGATCCCAGGATCCTAAACCGATCTCACTTGGGATCGCATATTCCATTATGTAGTGGACAAACAAAATAAAGGGGGTTGACCCAACAATTTAGAATTCTTATGCATGCATTTCATTATTACTTATTGATTTGGATTTCCAAATTCCAACACATGAAAACAACATAATATCTGTTAGGCATAGTAGTTTGCCAAACATTTCAGCAAAGCACCATTCTTATTCTCTTGTAGAGTCACTTTATATTCTTATAATCTGATTCATGAATTCATCTGAATTTACTCTTTTATAGACCAAGAGACTATATAAACCTCCAGAGATAGGTTATAGAAGGCTATTTTTTAATTTGAAGAAATTCATACACAAAGATTAAAAGGTACAAACTCAAAAGATAACAACTCAATAATAAGAAAGCTGATATTGTTGACACATAATCTAATTAATTCTCTATTAACTCAGTGTCAAGAAATTTCTCATGAGAAGCAAAGACAAAATTTCCTTGGGGGAACATCAGAGGCATGGTCATAACTTCAATGGAAGATCATAAATTCTTTTTCTATCTCAAACTGAAAATAGAGTAAGGGACAAAAATTGATATCATGATATAGAACTACAACCAGCATAACAAACTCTCATATCAATGCTCGAAAAAGGAATTAATCACAGGGAATCAATCAATGGAACCCCTTTCAACCATCCCCAAAGAACAAATACGAAGTAAAATTAAGGTCAAAGAAATAAAACAAGATAATAAAAGTAAAGAGCTCAAAGATTAATGGGCCTCATTCCCTGTTTCGCAATTTCGACGGGTCACATGAGTAGGAAACCTATTGCACCATGTTCTTACTTGCACTGCACACCTGCTTCAGCAGCCCGACGAGGAGTGCTCTTACGCCGGCTTCCATTGTGCCGAAATCCATTGGACTTTTCCAATCCATCCGTGTTCAATTGATTTCCAACACCATTTTCTTCCTCAATCGAGTCTAACTTCTCTTTCACTTGTGTGTTTCGTTTCCTTTTCCTTCCATTCTCCACTACAATGGAACTTTTCATCTCTTTGCCACTAACTATATTGTTGACATTGACATTGTCATCCTCTACTTTTTCAACTTCTTCATCATCAAACTCATCTTTAAGAGGTTTTTGTGGCCTTCCTCTTCTCTTTTGTGTGGGAAGCTTTTCATCCTCACCACTTCCAGCATCTTCATGATTAGTAACATTTAGCTTTTTACCCTTTCCTCTACCTCTACCCATAATCTTAAAATTCTCAGCAAAGATATGATCATACAAACATGGATCTCTGCAAACAAATCAAGCCAAGTTACAAGACTTTTAGTAGAGAACTAGAGATATCAAAGGATTATAAACTCTAACTTCAAATTAAACAGGGTGCACTAGCATATTCTTCCCACCAACACCTGTTTATAATCAAGCATATGTAATATGTATGTACTCACAAAAACAAACACACAAAAAACAATCCTATAAGCCACAGCAGCATAGTGAAATGAAAATCTAAAAGGTTAATCATATTAAAGCTATGACTGAATTTGTGCATAGGCAAAAGAAGCCATAAGAAATATCACTCCCTCCCAAGTCCCAACCATTTCTATAGATGAACAAAGGACTTCTCATTGTTCTTGCACCATTTTATTATTCCATTCATTCACAATAAACAAGTTCTTTGAAACCCTGATTTTTCAGTGACAGAATAGTAAAACCCAAAAGATATTGCAACCACAGATTGGTTTCACATGCAGCAGCTGATAGCTAGGTAACAGAAAGGTATATTCCCAAAAATTGAATCTGGTACTCTTTTAGTAAATAACAGTCAGATTAGGGCACATAAGAACACAGTAAGGGGATTTGGCGATTCAACGAAAAAAGAGCAAATCAAGTGAGAAATAATGCACAACTAAGCTTCTAATCTAAACAAAGTATCATTTGGAAGATCCACAATAAAGCATACAAAGTATTAAATCCAATAACAACAAAACGAGACAAATAAGATGCATAAACCAACGAAAACACTGACCAAAAATGTGGATAACTCGGTTGACATCTCCAGCATAAGACTGAATGAATGGAATCTGCTGCAGCAGAAGAAAACTCTACAACAAGCAACATAAAAAAAAATAGTTAATTTATCTATCTCAATCCATAAAGCAAGTAGATTCAAACAGCGAAAAACGAAAAGCTGAATAAAGAGAGTTAAATAAGGAAAAGAAATGATCTGAATAATGAATGAAGCAGCAAAAAGAATACCGAGCTATATGGTGAAAGAGTGAGATAGGAAAGGATTGAAAGGAGTTGGAAGAGTGTTGATGATGAGAATAAGAATGAAGAAATCGTGAAATGAAACAGAGGCAAAGAAAGTAGGGATAGAATACAAGAGAGAACAAAACTGAAGAAGAAGAAGAAGAAGGCGTGAATGAGAGAGAAAGAGAAAGAGAGATATTTGTCGATTGCCTCTTCACTCTCTACACAGACCTGTATGTAATTTGTAAAAATATTTTATTTATTTTATATCATGGGGTCAATATGGTAATTAACTAGGAAGTGGTGAAAACTGAAAACAGCCTAGATAAACCAATTTGGATTCATTCATTTGCTGTTAGGTTTGAATCTCATCTTGTCTTTTGTGTACACATATTCCTGTGCCTTAATTTGGATAAATAATTTAATTAAATTATTTTTAAAAAAATAATTTAAATAATAAATATTTATAAATAAATTATTTTATATTTTATTTTTTCAATTTTAAAAATATTTATTTTAAAAAAAATAATAAAAAATATTATAAAATAAATTATTTTTTTATAAATATTAAAATAATTTTTAAAAAATTATAATTTAATTTTAAATATTATACCAGACATTAATATTATATTTTTTTATAAGTTAAAAAAAAAGAATAATTTATGAATTTATCCAAATGAATCGTTAGAATTTAAAATTATGATATTTTTTCAAAAAAAATAAGTGGGTTAATTATTTGACTAATTTAAATTAGATATAATATTTAATTTTATAAATTTGCAGATAATTTTTAATTTAATTTTTAAAATTGTAATTATCTCTAATTAGTTTTTAAGCTGATGTAGATAATTGGATGTCACACTTGATTTTATAAAATGGTATTATTTTAATTTTAGTATTTAAATAACCAAAAAACGATATCAAAAGTGGTATTTATTAAAAAAAAAATTCACATCTAAAACTACATCATTTATATCTTTTGTATATTGAAAATTGTCTTAAAAACTAATGTAATTACGTTTATAAATTTAAAAACTAAATAAATACAATTAAAATTTTGAAAACTAAATTTAGACTCACGTATAAATTTATAGGATAAATTAAGTATTAACTCTTTAAATTAATTATACTAACAAAATTATCATTTTTAAATAAAATTTAGAGTAATACCCTAAATAGGTTCTCAAAGAATTTACGGTTGAATAGATTTGTCCCCAATAAAATTTAATTAAAATTTTGACCCTGATGTTTTTAGTTATACATCATATACGTTCTCATGGCAGTTTGACCCAGTCAGAACGTCCTATGTGGAGGTTAACGAGCTGACGTGTGACGTGTCAGGTTAACTGCCACGTGTCACCTCCAGGACAATTTGGTTTCCATCCAAACTGGACAAAACGACGTCGTATTGGATCATGAGGCGAACGACGTCGTTTCGTGGAGGATAAATTCGTCCCCACCATGGAAAGCAGAGTTGCGAAACGGCAGCGTTTTAAACGGGGGACCTATCTGCCCGATGATTATGCTTCTATAGGGACCTATTTGTTTGATAACCTAATGTTTGGGGACCTATCTGACCTATAATTGGTGATATTACCTTAAAATATATTCTTTTTTTTTGTTTCATTGAAAACATAAGCTGATGTACTTGCAAAATTCTAATCCTCCCTCTCATGACACTCAAATTGAAGATTCTCTTTTAAATGTCATAAAAAATGTCTAAGACAATCCCAAAATATGCTAATTTTGAATGACTTAAAGTGTATGTTGAAATCTGTATGAAACATCCTCATAATAATTTTGTTAATTCCAGACTCAACATCCTTTTAGACGTCCAAAGCAAACAGTAATCAGGTTCAAGGCTCAGAAGAGTGTTAGTGTTGAGACCATGGCAGCTGCAACCAGTGACACAACATCTAAATTGTTTAAATTTATTCCAACATGGGGATTGAAGTAGTCTACAAAGAAATTATGCTTTTAAAGATTCCAACACCATATTTTGTTACGTTGGAAGAAATAGACTTTTTGTTATTTGGCTTGATTTGGTTTAGTCTATATTGAAGGAAATAAATCTTCTTTTGTGAGATTTGGTTTATGTTGTTACTGAACTTAACTACTTGTGTGGTTGCAATATTTTGATTATTAGTTATGTAACCATTTTGATAAATGGACGAAACAAACCAAAAGTAATGTGGTTTTTTTTTTTATACTATTTTCACCACAATTAATTTTATGCATATCCATTTAAATATAATGAGACATTCAAATCTAACAATTTGATAATCAACACGAATTAAAACTTGCCTAAATAGCCACCACATACATACAAAACACAACTATAACTATCAATGTCCCCAATTATTATACCCCTAAACAAAGTAAAAATAGTATGCTTCTTCACAACTTAGCTATTCTCATTCTTCTTCAATAACAGATTCTCCAATTGCTTCACTCTCTCCTCCAAGCCATCGTTCAACATACGCATTAAGTTATTCAAAATTAGCATACTTTAGGATTGCTTGAGACATTTTTTTGTGGCATGTGAAGGAAAATCTTCAATTTGATTGTCATGAGAGGGAGGATTAAAATTTTGCAAGCTACTAGGTCCAGATACATCAGTCTGTGTTTTCAATGAAACAAAAAAAGAGCAATGAATATATTCGAGGATAATGCCACCAATTATACGTCAGATAGGTCCCCAAACATTAGGTTATCAAATAAATAGGTCCTTATAAAAGCATAATCATCGGACAGATAGGTCCCCTTGAACAGGCAGATAGGTTCCCCATTTAAAACGTTGCCGTTTCTCAACTCTACCTTCCATGGTGGGGATGAATTTGTCGTCTGCAAAACAATATCGTTCGCCTCATGATCCAATACGACGTCGTTTTGTCCAGCTTAGATGGGAACCAAATTATTTTGGATGTGATACGTGGCAGTTAACCTGACACGTCAGTCCATTAACCTCTAGATGTCTTGACCGGATCAAATTATCATGGAAATGTATCTAGTGTATAACTAAAAATATCAAAGTCAAAATTTTGGTTAAATTTTATTAGGACAAATCTATTCAACTGTAAATTCTTTAGGAATCTATTTAAAGTATTTTTTTAAAATTTAAATTCGTAACAAATTAATTTTTTATTTGTTGAGTTTGGAGATAAAAAAAATATAGCAAATAGATAGATCTCTCGTCTCTTTAACTAAGATGTCCCCAACTGTCCCCTAACAACGGTACCCTGTGCCCTAAATCTAACGTCATTCAAATTTGAGACATTCTATCATACTACTAGTACTGCCGCTATGTCACGCCGCTCTAAAAAATTTATTTTGAGTATAATGTAATGTGTTCGCATTATAAGGGCAGAAAAGTATAACAATAACAATAACGTTTCTTTCTTTCATATATTCACTCACTCGATATGACAGTGAGGCCTCATATTATATATTATTATAATTATAATAAATAAAAAAAAAAAAGTGAAAATGACGGTGGTCTCATTCCAAATATGGATAGAAGCTAGAAAGCAATACACGCTAAGCTAAATTGCATGTGTTATGGGTTACAGCTATATAAATAGATACATCTATGTGTTTTAAAGTAGAACATGCAATTATAAGTTGTCTTAACGTGAAAATCATATTTAAAAATTTATTAAATAATTTGATCAGATTGATTAAATTATTATTTAACTATTCTCAACTATTAACTTTTAAATAAACAATGTCGTTAATGACCACTTTTATACACATTTCAATCTCAATTTTCAAACAGATTCCTCAATATTGGGTTAAAAAAACACGTGCGCTTTCCACCGGTTAATGTAAGACGTGTATGCAGTATGCACCACATGATAAATTGTGATTACATGTATTGTATGTACTAGCTCCTTTTTGTGATCAGAGGATTTTCTATTTTTTATTTTTTGCGACTAAATTCAAATAAAGGAGACGGCTACAACATTATTTTTATTAAGAAAGGGACGATCAAATGATATGAAAGTACTGTTTTTGTTCAAAGTTTGGATCAACTACTCTTATTATGTACTTCATAATATGATTTTCATAAATTTTGTATAAAAAAATTTTCAATTAATAATTTTAACATTAAACCTTTATTTATATTATTATAAGATAATAAATAAAAGAAATGTAGCATTTGACTTTTATAGTCCACAAACCTAAAATGAAGCATAGTTGTCCCCCTTTACCATTGCGACCAGTTCTTTGTTTCCCGTTATGGCCTCGCTTCCATTACCATTTACCACATGACATGTTGTGTAGTAACTAATAAGAATCTTCCACCTGTTGGTGTTAAAGGGATGGGTCCTACGTTTAAATTTTCTGGGCTTCTCATGGGCCTGGTTCGGTCCACATACAACTAACTTCAACAAAAAAAAAATAAGAACAATTTTCCAATCCATGAGAAATAGAAATAGCAAATGGGTAGGGTATATTTTTTTTGGTGACAAATGGGTAGGGTATATGTTTCACAAAATATTAATGCTAAAGAGAAAATAATTTAAAATTATCTTATTTAATTTAATATCTATAATTTTATGTATATGACGTCTAAGATTATATATTTATTATATTTAATATTATATATTTATTTTAAAAATAATTAATAAATATAAAATAAGACAATTTTAAACTAATTTAGATTGATTTTTATTATCTCCTAAACATTTTTGTTCCACAAAAACTTACTCGAAGTCACTCTTTCTTTTTTGGATAGCAAAATACATTCAGACACCATTTTGAGAGTTGTCGCCACCACCTCAATTTTGACAACGGCAACACTCCATCTCCTCTCTTCTTCTCCACCAAATTTTCTTTCCTTCTCCTCTTTCTTTTCTTTCTCACACCTACCTACCTTGTTTTTGTCTCCTCAATTTTCTTATATCTTGTTTTCTTGAATTTTTTTTTTCTGTCTTTGGCTTTTAGATCTAAGATAGTCTCTTCGTTTTATAAATGAAAGTTGTTCTTCTTTAAAAAAAAAATGCTTTGTATTTAACTATTTGTGTTTTGTAGTGTTTCATAACTAACAAGTCCTAACTCCTAAGTAATTTAACATCATTTGGTCAAATTAGACATTATAAATCATTAAATAAACAACCATGAAAAATATGTGGCTTAATGCGAAGACTAAAAGTGCCAATCACACTTGGTTCTGTTTGACTTGGCAAGATCACATCACATGCTGGGAAGTAGGAAATACCAAGTTTAGTTCATTGGCCGAATAAATAAGAGTAGGGTTACATCCACTCTTTCGCATATTCTCAAATCTCAAGCCACCATCCATTTAACCTAACCCATCAAAAAAAAAAAAAAAATCACATACATCTAAATCTTAAATATAAGATTAATAGTCAAATTAGTCTCTAAAAGATAAAGTATTTTTTAAAATTCTTCCTAAAAATTTTTTTCAATTAAATTGGTCCTTTAAAGATTAAGAAATAATCATATTTGTCCTTCATTCATTCAATTAATTGGATGTTGACCAAATATGTTTAGAAAAATCTATCAATTTAGTTACCAAATATGTGTCATGTATGCTATCAGTTAACATTTTATATTATCAATCGTTGACAAAAATTATGAGTGAAGTAATTGAAGGATAAATATGATTAATTCTTAATCTTTGAAGGACTAATTTGATTGAAAAAAATATTTCAGAGACGAATTTAAAGAATACCTTATTTGAGAAATAATATTGTTCATGTCCTGGTCCAATATATGGTCCAGACCCAAGTAAGCCAAAAAGACTCAATTCAAAGGTTGGTCTTTACCACCTACCCGACCTCTTTAGAGAGGTCGGATTCCACATAAGCTCCTCCCTAAAGAGATCGGACTCGAATTAAACTGGCAAATAACGTTTATTTGCTGCCCCCTAAAATCTCTCACCCACTTCTAAAAAAGATACCTCAACAACCTTAAGATAAAGGGACGATGGAACTACTCACTGACACATTCAGGTAAAGCTAAGTTTCAAAAGACTCTAAGTCTGCTTACCCCTTTACTAACTTAGGCATTAGAATGTCTTTGCAGGTACCATCCCACCTTCTCCCACTCACACAATTCGAATGGCAGCTCTTAAACGTGAAGTAAGTCGGAGGCCACAATCTTCCAATGTTTGGACCTATCATTCAAACCCAATCTATTTATCTCGGGTTACCTATGTAACAAATATTTATATCATTTTTTGTTTTATTTTTTATACATCTTTATTCTATAATATAAAAAATACAAAAAATAAAAAAGATATTAAAAAAAGCACATATAACGTTCACATAATTCTCAAAGTAAAAAAGATATTGGTATTGGTATGTATAAACTGGCTTGTTAAAGCGGGAACTTTTTAAAGTTGGCTTGTGCTAATCAAATTTTATTTATTTTTTACACATATTTTTCACTATTATGTTGTCATTGAAATACTCATATATTTCTAACTTTTCATCCTAACCTTCACAAATTCTAGCATAATCTTCATCTATTTTTTATTTTTCAACCTAATCTTCACAAATTTTAAAACAAATACATCTCTATCACATATTAGATATGAACTTCTATCTATTTATATTATTTTTGTGTGTGTTGTTTTTGTATTTTTTCAGTAGATCTATGATATTTGTTTGTTTTTTATATGTTCTTTGAAATGTGAAGAGGTTGACTTGGTTTATGAAAACCAATCATAAAATTTTCCTTACATGAACATTAGTCAAAATTATAATAACAATATATATATATATACATATGTAAATATAGATATATAATCATAAAAGTAGTTTATTTGAGATATGTGTCCCATTTTTTGTGATTTATAAAGGTGAGCCAATATATAAAATAATTTTTTATTTTAAAATTATTTTATTTTAAAATATTATATAAAATTTTAAAAATTAAAAAAAAAATTATTCTTCGTTATAAATACATTTATTATAATTTTTTTAAGTTTTAAAATTATTTTACTAAACACAATTATGGTGCTTGTACTTATTAAAAATTTCTTAAAAAATTCCAACATCTAGCTGACAGTGAATTCCAACGAGAGGTTGGAGTTGCTGTTAGTTCAGCAAAACAGGTGGCGGAAATCGCCCTAATGATCGGATAGATAAGATATCCGAGAATAAAAATATAGCAGCAACAAAAGGCAAAAGCATAATAATCGGATACATATCCGAGAACCAAAGATACGGTGGCAACAAAAACATTGGAAAGATTGTTTGTATAAATTTGTGTAAATTTCAATAAGAACGGTGAAGTGATGCTGAGGAGTGTCATCCCGTCAGGATAGTGTATATATACTAAGAAAGAAAAAATAAAGGAAAAGAAAGTTTCAATAAGTTTGCTCGTTACTGAATATTAAATTTATTTTCCCAATTGAGTTTGCATTCTTATTTTCTTAGTAAATAGCATTACCAATCAAAAAAGTTATTCTAATCAATCAACCATAACATTAGAATCCCGTCAAATGTTAATATACACATATAATTTGTGTCATTTATTTATTACATATAGGTAGCTTAGGGCAGAAATTATTTGTTGTGGAAAGACTAATGGTATTTTGGTATGATATTGGCAATTGGGGAGTTTTGTTAAATTGTGGGTCAGATCAACACGCCGGGGTGTGTTAGTAGCGAGCCGTCAGAGTAAGCCAGAAGGTTCGCCGTCGACATGGAAGTTCCCAGGCAACACAGGGAGGGCGTGATGCACAGAGATGGCCACCAGTGTTTCCAGACTGCGACACACACGTAGCGGCTCCATACCAACAAGGGGGCATGCAGGGGGCAGAGATTCCATGCAGTTTTCACAGAAATTTCCGCACGTTTCTAAGGAACTGCAAACCCCTGTTTCAACACGGGGTGGATGTATTGGCAGCTGCTGGCATGCTGAACTCCGGAACCAGACAACGCAGGGTTGAAGCTCTTTGATTTGAGTTCAACCTTTCCTCCAAATCGTTCATTTAGAAACACATAACGGTTTGGGGAGGGAGGAAGAGAGGCATTTCCAAAGAAGAAGGGAGTTACATAAAAAAAGTTATAACTTTGTATTTATTAAAAATGGTTCATAATTATATGGCAACAGAAAAACATATTAGCACGTCCACGTGTTGAAATTGTTCTATTTGAAATTGTTCTATTGACACGTTCACTAATTTGTAAAGACACCAAATACACCCATTTCCAGTAAAAACACCAAAAATGTTTCCATATAGTAAAAAATGAGCCTAGTTTAGGGGGCCCAAATAAATAATAAGTTATTGAACTTGCAATTTGGTGGAAGAAGAATTGGAGTTCTTGCAAGGATTTGGTTCAAGAAGTTGGATCAGTACGAAACCAATGCAGCACACTACTTTGGTTATGCCGCAACAGTTAAATCTTTAACCGGATCTATTGCTCAATCAATAGAGATCCAATGTAAGTTGTTTTATTTGTTCTTTTAAATGCTGCTTGCAAAAACTTTTATCTTGATTTATGTAACATAGTGTGCCTTCAAGAAACAGAATAACGAATGGTTTCAAGGTGTATGAAGTTTCCTCTCTATGTAAACAATTTCATATGTAATGATAAACTCAGATTAATCATCCGTAAGCTTATGGCCTGTTCTTATATTTACTACTACATTTCAACCTCCCTATTTCTCAGTTGTATGAACATTCAATTACAGCTTACTTTAAATATTCAACATTCATCCCGAATCAAGAGAACATTATATAACAACCAATAAACATATACTTTACCCGAATAAATTAAAAAAGAAAAAAGGAAAAAACCCACAAAGCACAAACCTACCCTCATGATGAGCTCTGGCCTAAGCTGAGCGATATTGACCTTAATTTCACAGTACATTTTGGAACACTCTAGGGAAAAATCTTTCATAGCCCTAACGAGCTCTGGCATACGATTCTTGAGACTTGCCAAGGTCTTTTGCCTCACTTGTGGCATTGAGTTGCATAGGCTTCTTCCTCTTCTTCCAGCCTCTTCTTAATTTGTTCAACCAATAACTGCTTCTCTGCAACAGGTTCGTCCGGTCTGGGCCATGACTACCTTCTGCATTTTCAGGATCAAATTCATCTGGTATTTTCTTTTGCATATACTTGTTATGCCAATCTTCGAATTGCTGCGTTTTCCGGGCAAGCTCCTTTCTTGTATCCTCACATTTTCTCTTCAAACCCATCTCGTCTTGTTGCATGTTATAAATAGTATCCATCACAGCAGCAAAGTTGCCTATAGCTGTCTTGGCAAGCTCATCGGGAAGCCTCTCTAGTCGCTCCTGCCATGCATGGAGAAGCCCTTGAATGGGTGGACTCCTAACTCTTGGGGGAGAAGAAACCTTTTCCTTGAAACTGCTTTCGATAGGGATAAGATTTAATTTTAACCAATTGTTTAAGGCCTTTATGTATTTCTTTTGATTGTCAACTAGCATCTCAAAATGTGAATGCCACTGATGCGCGACAACCAACAATTGGCCTGTTCGGTCATGATGGTGTTCACTTGTGTCCTTAGGAGACTGGGAAATGTCCAAGGATTTCAAGCGACATCAATACAGCAGCATGGGTATCTTGCTCATCTGAGTCAGAATCATCCTTCCCATCATCCACACTAGGCATTCCTTTAAAGGATCTATTCCGTGTAATAACTCGCATGACCTTTTCAGAGTGATTAATGTGCCCTGCACAAGAAAAACGAAAATATGATTCAATAAATTCAATAACCCAAAAAGAATCTAGGATGCAGTTTCACTGCTAAATAAGCAATAATCAAATATTGGGCTTCATAATAACGTATCCTATTGGAATCAATTGAGCTTAAAGGTAGTATTCGCTGCACCACCACTACTTCCACCCCTTTTGCTTCTTCTTCTCCTCAAAGACCCTTCATTCTCCAAATCCTTACATTGAATATGAAGATAATCAAGAACAATGATGATATATTCTATGAACACAACAGTTTTATATATAAGATTGGTACAAAGTACAATGCAATGATCAACATAACAGAAAACTAACTGGTAACTAACAATTGTAACTAGCTAACTGATAAATAATGTATTTGTTGTGTGATAATACCTTGTCTTCCTCGTCCTCCTCCATGGTGGGCTTGGGCTTGGCCTCGGGCTTGGGGATCTTCATCTCCGGCATGCTGACAGCGAGCTGCAGGGGAGGGGCGTCGGAGAAGCTGGGATGGGGCGGCGGTGGGAGGTTCTCTAAGGGCTGCGGAGGGAGGAGGTTCAGGGGGCGACACCGCCGGCGTGGGGGAGGTCGTTGAGGTGGGGATTCTGGACCTCGCCGTGGGCAAAGTCGCTGAGGGCGGCGCCGGCGTTCTTGAGGGAGGTGGCGTAGGAGGAGTGTGCGGCGGCGAAGGCGTTGCGGGTGGAAACGGCATCCTTCATGAAGTGCTTGCGGTCTTTGCAGCGTGCCACCGCCTCCTCGTTCTCGATCTTGGATTGGTTGCAATCCATCTTCCTCAATTGAGTGAGTGTGATGAGCTGGAGAGAATAGATAACTGAGTGTGGAGACAAGAAATCAAAGTCAATTAAGATTTGGCGGAGAAACAAACTTACTAGTAACTGATTTTTAGGATGTTAAAATTCAAATCGATTTAAATTAAATTATTTATTTAATTAAAAATCGATTAAAATTATATTAGTTTAAATTTAATTAAATTTTGAATCTATTTTTTACGATTAATTCTATCCAATCTAAATTATATTATTTTATTATTATATTTATAATTATATTTATAATATATTTAATTTGTTATAATTTTTATATTTTTTAATAATAATTATTACTGTTTTATGTTTAAAATATAATTTATTTATTTATTTTAATTAATTTATAATTTTATTTTTATTATTATATTATTGTTAATTTTTTAAAATATTATTAAAATTTATTATATTATTATTAGTTATTTAAAATTTAATATTAAAATTTATTATATATATATTTAATTTTTTAAAATTTATAAAATTATAAATCCAATCCAATTCGAACCTTAAAATTGGATTGGATAGGATTGAATTTAAAAAAAAAAATTAATCAGATCCAAATTTCATCGTAAACCCCTCTATTCTTCCTAGTCTTTTTTTGTTTTGTTGAAGTATATACAGGGGAGTAGTGCTGAGTGCCGACTGAATACTTGGGATTAGGGGATACGAATTCCTTTTTACTAGTTAATTAATTAATTAATAATTAATCAGAATTTATACAATCTATTTACTTAATATATTAAAATTAAATTTTTTTATTAATAAAAATAAGGTGTCAATTTTTATGGTTGCATTAACTAAATATTGTTTCCTTAATTATAGACTCTATTAGCCAAGATCATAGCACAAAATAGTAAATAGCATTAGTGAGTCAGAAACAAAAATCAGCGTATGGTAAAGCTGACCCATCAACATCTTTCCTACCGCAATCATATAATAATTTGAGAAATAATATTTATATTATTTTTTATACATCTTTATTCTATAATATAAAAAATGCTAAAAGTAAAAAATATACTAAAAAAAAACACATAAAACGTTCGCATAATTCTCAGACTCAAAAAGATATTAGTATTGGCATGCATAAAGTACACTCATTATACGTTTCTAAAGAAAAAAAAAAACACTCTCTAGTTTAACATAACACACGTCTGTTTGAATGCTAAAACAACCATAAGATCAAGTTTAGATGTTTTTTACTCATTTTTGTTATAAAATCTTTTTAATATTATATTTTTTCAAGCTTTTGATATATATATATATAATTTCATTATTGAAATTAAGTTTGATTGATGTAATAGTTAGTTTATTAATCTATTTAAATAAGTATTAAAAATTAAATTTTATTTTCTATATGTAACAACTCATTAACCAACAATAAATAATATTTTATTGTTGACAAGAATAAAAATAAAGTGAAATCAAACCGGAAAAGGCTTTTGGTAGAATGAGGTTGTATAGGTGAGTGGCTAGGTGTAATCAAATAAATTTCATTATTATTTTGTTTATTTTCTTTGTGGGGGAGACTTTCTCTATGAATAACCATATGTAACTTGATTATCTATATCTATATTATTTATAAAATAAATTTAACTAAATAGCATTGGTCACGAATAATATGTTAAAGGTGTTAGCAACTCTTCACTATTAGATAACATACCTAGACATCATACGATTTTGTTCCAAATCCCAATCATTTAAATTTCATATTCTCAAATCAGATACCCACAAAAAAAAAAAAAGGGGTACAGTCATGAAATATATTCTTCTATTATAATTTATAAATATATATACCTAAGTACGAAAGAGACATTTGAACACCTTCCATTATACAAAGTAACCAAACTTGCACCATGGTTATTTGAAGTGGACATATATACATGCTTTAAAAATATTGGAAAAATTAAACGTCAACTTACAACAACTTAATTACACCAAGCCTTTGTTCAGATTCTTGCATGGAACGAATTTATCCCTGTTGCATCTTCTACTTCAAGATTTAAGGTAAATCGAAATTAAGTCAAATTATTTCATTACTAAAATAAAATAAAATTCGAATTTTTCAACCTTTTCATACACGATCCCATGTTTCTGCCGTAGAATGTGCTAGTAATTCACCATGATATATAATATATATATATATAACTTGCACATTATGTGCTACTATGGTAATTGTTTAATTATTGGAGTCAATATATATACTTGACCTTTTACAATTCTATTACATTATTTATATCTTTTATAGTAAATAAATATTAATATCTTATTAAAAACTATTAGGTATTTTCTTGTTTTATTAATTAAAAATATTTTAAATAATTAATTAACTAATAGCAGCTATATTCTTTACAAATATAAACATTTTTGGTATATTATTAATTTATTATTATTATTATTATCTGGAGTTTACTAATTGTAGTACTTGATAGCTAAGTTTCTTCGCTGGACAAGTCAAATATATTGATATTAGATGGGAAATAAATAAATAATATTGATAGACTTGCCTGTATACAACAAGGAAGTAAATAATTTCACTTTTTTTAGATGATGTAAATACTAACTAAATTACATTAATTGTAAAATAAAAAAAAAGTAATTCTGATATTCACTTGAATTTAGTCACATTTCAAATATAGTCTAAATCAGCATACTGCATATCCTATTGTATATATGTCACCATAAAAAAATTAGATCATACTGTTGTAACTATTCAAAAGGTATAGAATTCTGTGGATTTGATTTTTTTTTTTGTGTGTGTGTGTGTGTTAAGTTATCATTGGTAACATAAGCAAGCATGACTTCAAATAATCATGTTCTGTTAACAATAACTACAATATTTGATAAATTTGCTTCTAAATTTTTAATATAATAGATACAATATAAATAATTTTGATATTTAATTTAGTAATTGTACAAAATAAAATTGAAATTGCTTTGGACTTAAATCAAATTCTTTGTTTGAAATCACAAAAAATATAAATTAAATTGATTCGCAAAAATTTACATTATAACTAAACCTACATTTTTTTTTATAGAATTTAGTTGAAATTTAAAATATTTGATATGTTAAAATTGTAAAAAGTCATTTTTAATCTTTACAATTGATATAAAAGGAAAAAGTTTGAAAAAAAAAAGGTTCAAAGGGTTTGTAGCTAGAGGTCTAGTGACTATATATAATTATTTATTCCAAGTATAGATACCTAATTATTTTATTAAAATCGATACTGATTTAATTAATTCATGTACGACTCAATTAAACAAATTCTTAATTAGTTCGGATATTTGGATTAATGATTACGGAAAATCAAATCAACTCAATTAAATTTATATTTATATTAAAAAATAATATATATATATATATATAAGAGAGGGCAGTGATCCAACAGTGGACACGAAGCAAATTTGTTCCAAATTTTAGGAAGCACCCTACCATGAGACATCGTAAAGTGTATGAGTGGTTTGTGAGAAAGTGTAATGTAAACCTCAATAGCACTTGCATCACTAAAGCATTGAAAGCTGCTAGAAAAGTGGTAGAGGAAGATGAAGTTGCCCAGTATGAGTTAGTCTGAAACTATGCTAATGAATTGCTGACAAGTAATCTCGGGTCTACAGTTCAAGGGTAATGCTAGGTAGACAAAAAAAACAGCCAGAACTTGCCTTATTTAGCATTAATTAATTGTCGCAACAATTAATGAATGCTAAATAAGGCAAGTTATGGCTGTTTTTGGCTGATTTTCTTTGGTTACCAAACATTTCCGATAAAAGGACATACTGTTTCAATGTTAACCCGGTGAAAGGACAAGATCTGTGGGAGAAAACATCCTCACATGCCCCCTATCCCACCCCCAATTGAGCCAAAACCTGGCAGGCCTACCAAAAAGAGGAGAAAGGACAAGAGAGAGCAGACAGTTGGGTCAAGCACCAAGATAAAGAGGAAGTATAACCCAATCAAGTGCATGTATTGTGGTGAAGTTGGACACAACAAGAGAAGTTGTGCAAAGAAGAAAAAAGAGGATGTTGAGGAACAAGCTAGACAAATGCAACTTCACCTTGCCCTTGTTAAAGAGCCTGCTCCCCTTACAAATGAGACAAACACCAACAATGAAGTTCAATCACATTCTCCCATCCTCCACCAGTCCAGCCACAACCTGCTGTGGAAGTCAACCAACCAGGAGGAACCCCACCAATGCAAGATACCTAATTGCCTGTTCAAGACCTTCAGGTTACTTGTTGCTTTATGTTCTGGACCTATTGCATTTATTTACTTGAAATCAGGGGGTGGAGCTTAGTTAAGATAAGGGGGGCCATGGCCCTCCCAAACTTTTGTTAAAAAAATTAGTAGTATTCTTTTAGAAAATAAAAAATAGTTCAGTTGGCTCAAATACTTTAATTTACTATGACATAAAATATTAAAGTTCAATCTTCATCTCTTACTTTTATTGCACAATAGTTTTTTAGTTTTAAACATTCAAACCTTGTTGAATTTGGACTGAACTGAGTGTATTTGCATTTCACAGCTCTCTATTCAATAAGCAACACTCCCTCTATCTTTGAATTCAAAGATAAAAAATTAGGCATTTTTTATTTATGTAATTTAATATTATTTTATATTTTATTGTTTATTTAATTTAATTTTTATATGATAAAAAATATTAAAATATTCAATAAGTATTGATATTATTGTATTTGTATGAATTGATAAAAAAAATTTAATAAATATTATAAATTTTAGTATTATCTTTTTAATTTCTTTTTTACATATTTTACAGGATATATATTCAATTTTTTATATAAAATAATCATGAAAAATTAAAGAATTGATGCATTTTTAAGAGGAAGGCTAATATTCATGAAGGAGAACATATAATTTTTACAATAGGAAAAGTATAGGTAGACAATGAAAATACTAAACAATGTGAACAATGGATAGATCGGATGTTCATTTCACTAGGTGTGCGGATGATTATTCTAATATTAAGATTTAGGTGGTTAATTTAGAGGTGTAGTGTGTTTTAATTTGATTGGTGGTTGTTCATATTGTTTAAAAAAATTATTGGTTACCTAGCATTACCCTTTACAATATCAACACCTATGGATAGTTTTTCTACTTTAATGAATCACGAAGAAAGTGAGATACAACCTTCAAAAGTTTAAAGATCTGATAAGTTTGACCTTAATTCTTTAGAATGAGACACTGAAAAACGACTTTAAATTTGGCAATATCACCCAAATTAGAGAGATGAGGTTAGGCGAGCTTATCTTAAATGGGGTCCATATCAAAAACATCTTAACAATTATCTTCTATCTGGCCCCCCCCAAAATTTTATTTCAAGTTCCGCCACTGATGGTTCTGCAACTGGCCTATGCAGGGTGCAAAGAGAGGCAGGCTACCAAATTGCATGTCATCAAAAGCAAGGCAAGATCGAATGCCTCCACCAAATCACATGTGGCCATATCTATTGAGACATTGAAAGGAACAACTTCTGCAACTGCAAAGAAGATGCAAACCTTCATGACATTCGTGCCTACTCCAAGCTTCAAGCGTCCAAGAAAGAAAGTTTAACATGTTTAACTAGGAAATATATTTTGTATGTAGTTACAACTTTGCTTTTTGGGAACATGGCTCTATAAACTAGTTGTGTGTTCAGGATCATTTTAGTTAGACCTATTATGTTTTTTTGGTTTAAGTGAACAATATTGTTTGAACTTATGCTTTGGATTGCTCTGTTAACTTCTGGATCCTTGATCACCTATGTGGTGTGTCTACTAAGACAATATGATATCATTATGATGTTTGTTATGGATTACAATGATCTTGACTATCCTGATGTATACAACTTTTTGGTGAATAAATACTTAGGGTTCAAACATCACCATCATGTATTTTCAGTGAAACCCATCATGCTCAAACAACAAGTTTATGTTAAATTAAACACAATTAAACCATACTTTCATGGCAAAGAATTCGATGGTCCTAGAATGTTTGGACTATTAAATGGTCCCATAACAAAACATATTTTTTAAGTTTTTTAATAACTGCTAAATAGTCCTTATTTAATTTTAATTATAAATTAGTTCTTTATATATTATTTAATTATAAAATCTATTTTTTATTTTATAAATTATTTTTTTATCATTCATCTATCATGTTTATTGAGAATCCAAAACTAAAACAATAATAAATTAAATTTTTCATTAATCGTAATAAATATTTTACAATCTTAATCGATCGTAATTTTATCATTGATCCAATTACATACGTATTGGGTTGGAAAAAATCGTGTTTGTTAAAAATTCAATCGATTGGATGTACAAACCAATCGATTGAAATTCAGGCTTCCCAAACTTCAATCGATTGGAATTTTGCAATGCATGTGAGGTTTTTCTTATTCAATCGATTGGTCATATTACCCAATCGATTGAAATTATCAAAGCAATCTGGGTTTAGTTAATTCAATCGATTGGTTCTGTTACCCCCTCAGTAAATTATTATTTTCAAAAACCCTATTTTTCAACTTTAATTCCCCAAATACTAGTTTTTTTATGCAAAGCAAGTTCGCCGCACTATAATTTTTATATAGAATTTGCCTAACCCGACGAATTTCACTTCAAATTCTAAAAAAAATGGCTAACTCAAGTTCTTAAACTTCACAATAGACAATGACAACCATTATCATCGTCTCTAGAGTACATAGGAGTAAACAATAATATTGGGGAAATAATAGTTTTTTTTTAAATTTATAATTAGAAAAAATCCTAGTTAAATATGTCTTATTCCCGTGTATATGTGTATTTATGGAGACGATGATAATGATTACCATTAATGTTGAAAAAACCATGCTTGTTATCGATGTATTTTTGTGTACTCCTATATACTCTTGTAGACGATGATAATGGCTTAAAAATTTGAGTTTCGTTGGTTTTGAAAAAAATTCGAGTGAAATTCGCTGGAGTTAGGCAAACTCTATAAAAATTATAGAGTTCGGCAAGTCAGGCGAACTCTATAAAAAATATAGAGTGCAGCTAATTCGCCCTAAATAAAAAAAAAATCGTATTTGAAAAATTAAAATTGAAAAATAGAATTTTGGAAAATGATATTTTTTTTAAATGATAAGTAAAAATTAGTGTTATAGGAAGTGTACTGGAATTTTTTTCGTTGGTAAATTTTGAAGATGTCAGGTATATTTACGAACATTGAGATGGATGAGTAATACTATGAGGACGATGACATTAACCAACAAAAAGAGCTGGTATGTGACCAAGATATGATGGATAAACAATATGAATATGAACAAGATTTTGGAGATGAATTCACTGAGAGAATAACAGAACCAATTGATTGAATTAACTAAACCTAAATTGCTTTGATGATTTCAATCGATTGAATAAGAAAAACCCCACATGCCTTGCAAAATTCAATCGATTGAAGTTTGAGAAGCCTGAATTTCAATCGATTGAATTTCTAAAAAACACTATATTTTTTCAACCCAATACGTATGTAACTAGATTAATGATAAGATTATGATCGATTAAGATTGCAAAATATTTATTACAATTAATGGAATATCTAATTTGTTATTGTTTTAGTTTTTATTCTCAATAAACATGATAGATGAATGATAAAATAATAATTTATAAAATAAAAAATAGATTTTATAATTAAATAATATATAAAAGACTAATTTATAATTAAAATTAAATAAAGACTATTTAACAGTTATTAAAAAAACTTAAAAAACATGTTTTGTTATGGGACCATTTAATGGTCCAAACGTTCTGGGACCATCGAATCCGGTACCTACTTTCATTCATAAGTAACATCATCATTACATATAAACTAATTCAATATCAAAACTCTAACAACACCTCAAAACACAACAACATAATACTCCATCTGTGACTTTACTTGGAGATTAATGTGAACAACAGTGATGCACATAAGACAGTAGTCACGACCACTGCAACTGACAGGAACATTATTAACATTTTCATTACTCTAACCTCACCCTCCAAGCTACCCAATCTCCATGACACATTCAGTCTCTATTCATCATAGTCACCACCAACCTCTGCATCAGTTTCCGCCCGTGCTATATACCCATCTTCCTCAACCCACCTAAAGAAGTTGCAGTGACTTCCCTTTTGAATATTAAAAAAAAAAAAAGAAAATTAATTTCAACTACTCAGCAAAATAGACATAGGAATATGGAAAACAAACTTAATTTATCCTAACCTAACTCACCGGGTATCTTGCACAAGTGTGGAACAACCTATCTGAATTCTCTTTTGTGCCGGATTTCTTAATTGTCGTCTTCAACCCACAAAAGTAAGTCTGGTCCTTCATCTTCCTCCTCTGTTGCATGGAAGAGTTCGACTCATGGCTACTGATAGACTGAGACGGCAAGTCACTACTGCGGCTTCCACTCATCATAGCAGCGACTCATCAAACATACATCGTCATCTACTACGAGAATCACACACATTTATGCTTCAAATTGGAGGTTAAATTAGAGTTGTAACATTAGGACTAATTTGAGCTAAATAAGCAAACATATCTTATCAGCATTAACGGTAGCCATGCTGGAGTGTGCCACGCTGGCACTTAATGTTCCAGCTCAGCAAATGTTAGACACATCAGCAACTGAGATGATTGAAAGACAAACTCGATCAGTGTGAGTAACTTTCGGGGACGATTTCGATTAATTTTATCTTTCGGAGACTAAAATGAAAATCAGGGTATTTTTTAGGGACGATTTTGACTACTAACTCATATTCTTATGGATAAAAATAATGATTTACAAAAAAAAACTTGTCTTAACTAATTATATATTATGACATCAACAAAAGTAAATATTTTCAAATCTATTATTAAAAAATTCTATTATTTATAGTAGGTTTCTTTATTCATTGCAATTTCCACACGATCTCATCCAAATTAAACTCTCTATTTAATCCCATATATAATCTTCCAATTTCTAAACCTCTGAAAGAAGGATCGAAGGGAAAAAAAAAAAAAAGCAACACTTTATTTTTTTGTTCGTTCTTCTCTTCCTTCTTCCTTCTTCCTCTACATTCCTAACCCCCTCGGCTTTGCCCTAGATTTTCTCCGCCATCGTAATCCTTCATCGATTGCCTTCGAATTCCTTTGCACGTATCTAGGGTTTCCATGGATTCCGAGGACGATATGCACGACGCCAACGATGTGGAGTCACTCGACGAAGATTTCTACAGTGGCGAGACCGAAGAAGCTCCCATGGATTACAATGACTACGATGACGATGCCGATGACTACTTCGACGATGCTGATGATTCTGATAGGATTGAGTCTCGCCGCCCTGAGGTATAACTCTACTCTTTACTTCTCAATTTCGTGATTTTTTGTACTCCTCATTGTGTTGTTGAGCTGGGAATGTTGCTCTTTTGTTTTCACTATGAGCTCGATTGAGTTAATTGGACTTGTGAGTTGGATGATTTGACTGCACTCAAGTGTGGATGTAGAAGAAAGAGATAAAGGACTGATTTTGAAGCTTTAAACAATTATTATTATTATTGGTACTAATTTGGTTTACTTTAGTTGGAAAAATTTTGGAATTATATCAGTGGAAGTGTTGGTTGGTCAGAAGTTTTTGTTCTCACTTGATCTTGATAGTACAGAGTAGTAAGTAATCGTTTACTGAAAGTGAAACAAGTTGATATGTTGAAAGGAAGTTGGTGTAAATGGTGAAGATGGTTTCTTTGTTCCCTTCTCTAATTTACGGTTCCCCGTCTGGATTCCAGCAAAATTTTACCATATTGAAGGAATCGGATATTCAGCAAAGGCAGGAAGATGACATCACTAGAGTGGCAACCGTTCTTTCAATATCACGAGTTGCTGCGAGTATCCTGCTTCGTCATTACAATTGGTAAATATCTTTTCCTATTGGTCATGTGCAATCTAGTTTGATGACTCTATCATGTACTAAACGAGAGATGTGCTGGTGTTGCAGGAGTGTTAGTAAAGTGCACGATGCCTGGTTTGCTGACGAAGATCGAGTCCGTAAAACAGTTGGTTTGTTGGAGAAGCCAGTTGTCCAGCATCCTAATCCTAGAGAGGTGAGATAGTGTATGATTCCAAAGTATGTCATTAATGTAGCTGGTTTTTTTTTTCGTTTATTTTTCATTTTTTTCTGCTGCTTGATCTTGATTTATATTTTACTTTCGTTACTTATTGTTGTTTCTCCTCTGCTCAGATAACTTGTGGCATCTGTTTTGAAACGTATCCTCGTACTAAGATTCAAACTGCTACTTGTGGCCATCCTTATTGTTTTTCTTGCTGGGCAGGTATTGCTTATGTGCTATGATTGCTGTCCTTCTGTTATTGTGATTACAGATACAGTCTATATAAGATAATGAAATTATACATTTGGGATGTTATTATTGGACATATGCAAATGCCAAACCCCCCCCCCCCCCGCCCCGCGGTCCTTTTTTTCCTTCCAGATGTATCCTCCTCTTTCCTTCTTTTCTTTTTTTTAAAACCACATTCTTCTGTCTTTCTGATGTTCTAGGATATATTAGCACATCTATTAATGATGGTCCTGGATGTTTGATGCTGAGATGTCCCGATCCCACTTGTGGCGCTGCTGTTGATCAAGGCATGATTAATCTCTTAGCACCTGATGAAGATAAAGAAAAGTATGCCCGTTACCTTCTTAGGTCATATATTGAAGACAATAAGAAGGTATGCTGTAGTTATTGTATTTTGATGTTGACTGATAGTAAACAAATGGCATTGTGTTACCCAAAGTATTTTTACCCGACTAGATATGGATATGAATGAATCTTCATTAGTTATCAGCATATCACATATGATGATATCATGCTCTTCGTATAAACATTATTGTTGGTAGTAATAGACTTAGTTGTTGTTTCTGTCTCATTTGTCTTACTGCCAAAATAATCCCATTACTTGTCTTTGCTTTGTCTAGACCAAGTGGTGTCCTGCTCCAGGCTGTGAATATGCTGTCAATTTTGACGCTGGCAGTGGAAATTATGATGTATCTTGCCTCTGTTCATATAGCTTTTGCTGGAATGTAAGTAGTCTATGGATTTCTTCAGGTTTTTTTGGCTTTGCATTTGAGAACACTCGTTTCTGCTGATCGATAAGATGTGTTTTTGGATATGCAGTGCACAGAGGAGGCTCATCGTCCAGTTGATTGTGGCACTGTGTCAAAGTGGATTCTGAAAAATAGTGCAGAATCTGAAAACATGAACTGGTATGGAAACATTATATTTTGATATCTCTAGATATAGTTTTCCTGCCTAGATTGCTTTGGGATAAGTTACCAGTTTACCATTTGAGATCTTGAGCTAGCTATTCACTTAATGACATTCAGGATACTTGCTAACTCAAAGCCATGTCCGAAGTGCAAGCGACCAATTGAAAAAAATCAAGGGTGCATGCACATGACGTGTACTCCACCTTGTAAATTTGAATTTTGCTGGTATGTTCTGTTTTTAGTATATTCCATTATCAATTGTCAATTGTCATTGTTGTTGTTGTTTTTTTGGGGGGGGGGGGGTGTGCGTGTGTGTGTGTTTTTTTTTTTTAAATATATTCTCTGGGGATTAATAATGAATTATATTTATTTTCATCTTTTATGTGTCTTTATTTTCAAATGCTTCAAGCTTATGTGGGTGCTCACTGAGTCTTATGATATATTATCTTAGGCTATGCCTCGGTGCATGGTCAGATCATGGTGAAAGGACTGGGGGTTTTTATGCTTGCAATCGATATGAGGCAGCAAAACAAGAGGGAGTGGTAAGGGGCACAGAAAGACTATTGTTGCACATTCTTCGCCTCAATTATATTTCAAATAATATCTGCTGATGATCTAAATTTTGTTCCATGTAGTATGATGAAACTGAAAGAAGAAGAGAAATGGCAAAGAATTCATTGGAGAGGTACACGCATTATTATGAGCGATGGGCCAGCAATCAATCCGTACGCACTACTTTATACTTATCAGTATTCTAGGAAAATGTTTTCTTCACATATCTAAATTCATTGATCAGTTTTATATTTGGCTAGTATTCTTATTATGATATATGCTTTATGATTAATTTTCTTTCTATGGCAGTCGAGGCAAAAAGCTCTTGCAGATCTACACCAGATGCAAACTGTTCATGTATGTTACATAACATTTGCTCTATTTTGCATTAGCTTGTATCTGTCTTTTGCAACTCTTTCAGAAAGAATGTTATATAAGATTGCACATTTTTCTTTTTAGTAGTACATGTTGCTGCTTTTGTAGTCCATTGATTATTTCAGTGTCAAGAGTCTGTTTACCTTAGAAGCTCTTAAACTGCTGCTCTAGAATCTTCATTCTTCTAAGTAGAGCTTAATATGGGGTTGCCAGGATCGTAAAATCACCATGTAATCCTTGTGTTTTTTGGCAGATTGAAAAGCTTAGTGACACACAATGCCAGCCCGAGTCACAGCTTAAGTTCATAACTGAGGCCTGGCTACAGGTAAGTAAGTGTTATAGTTTGCTTGCCATTTTTTACTGTTGTGAAAAGGCAGTTTCCTAATCCCTATTTCATGTTTACAGATAGTTGAATGCCGACGGGTGCTGAAGTGGACATATGCATATGGATATTACTTGCCTGAGCATGAACATGCTAAAAAACAGTTTTTTGAGTACTTGCAAGGTTTTATTCTCAACCTGAATTTATTAGGAGCATCTTGCATTTGAAGTGGTTCCTGCAAGTTTGATTTTCCAGTCCATTTTTTCACCAGGTGAGGCAGAATCTGGTTTGGAGCGACTTCATCAATGTGCTGAAAAGGAACTACAGTTGTTCCTTAATACTGATGGCCCATCTAAAGAATTCAATGACTTCCGCACAAAACTAGCTGGATTAACCAGGTAGATATTGCTTGTGTTTTTGTTGATCATTTGCTTTGTTGCCTGTTTTTATTAACGAGTTTTTCAGGTTATGATCATCTAACCTATTTTGTTTTGGCAGTGTAACTAGAAACTACTTTGAGAATTTGGTTAGGGCTTTAGAGAATGGTTTATCTGATGTGGATAGTAATGGAGCTGCTTCAAGCAAAGCGACAAGCTCTAAAAATGCCGCAGGGAGCAGCAAGGGGAGAGGTGGAAGAGGAAAGGGAACTCTTCGGGCGAGCATGGCTAGTAGTAGAATGACCGACGATAATCATTGGTCCTGTGAGCAATGTACCTATGCAAATGCGAAATCTGCCACCACGTGCCAGATCTGCAACCAACAGCGCCGATGAAAATTCCGGCCCGCCTTTAGAAACCCCTGTACATCTTGTAGACAAGGCCAAGGCACCAATTTACTTCTCCTAGTTATCATATGGTGGATGCATTTTGCAAGTCTATTTAATGTGAACAGGATGCTGGGGGGTGTCACTCAAAAAAAGATTCCTCCATTCACTCCTAATTTGAATACCTACCAATTTGATGTATATAGTGTCTTTATCCTAAAATTCACGTATGGCCTTATGGCGTTTATGCTACAGGCTTATGTAACTGAATATATACAACACATGATAAACACAAATGTGCTTGTTTGTGTCTCGATTTCCTTTTTTTTTTTTTTTTAAAGCAAATCATCTGATATTGCTTCTATAAGATACATTCAGGTATGTAAAAATTCAGGGCTGGTTGTTTTTTTAAGAAATCATGACGAATAAAGGACCATTTTGAAAGGAACATCATACCAACATAGCCTTACATTTATATCACCTGTGAACTTTTATAGTTTACATTGAGAATTTGGCACAGTTCTGTTGCATTTTGTGCTGTGCGCGTTAAATTCTATTTCTATGATACTAAAAGTTTCAAGGCACTAATATTCACTGCAAACAAACAAGATTGTTGCTCCAGTTAATAGTGTCAATATGTTTGGCTCTATAGGACTTTGGCCCTATTTTTATAGGGCCAGAAGAATAAAAAGTCCTATAACTAATAGGGTCAAATTTTTAAAAGGTTTTTAGGTCCAAAAGCCCTCATGGACCAAAAGCTTTAGGGTCACCTAATCCTCTTTTTTTTTCTTTTTTTTTCATGGCCATTATTTTCTCTTATTGTTTCAATTTTATTACAAAACGGATCTAAAAAAAAGTAACAATAATAGTAGGGATTGATTTTTGTTTATTTGCAACAATAAATCAAAATTACATATGGAGTTATATACATACACCTGGGGTTTGTCTGGAAAAATGTCTATCTATGATGAGTAGGGTATATTTAAGAAAACACAATGAAAAATAACCACAAAATACACACGACCAATTAAATATCGAAAGAAATATCTGGTCCGATATATATAAATTATATGGTATATATATAATGTGGACAATGTTCATCTTATTATACTTAAGGTGTACATAGTCATCGATAGCAATACTCCAATAATGTTTATATCTTTTGGACCACGTTTATTAATAATTTAATATGTATCATTCATGGCCATCTTATTTCTTCTAAACATGTGGATTCTTGCACCTTTGGGGTGTATGCTGCTTGTATTCTTTCATGTTATTAATCAATCAAAAAAATATTGTTGGGGCTTTTAAATATAAAAAAAAATTAATAAGAGAAAAATATGATTTGGGACTTTTAAACATGTTATCAATCCCACCTAATCCTCTTTTTAAATATAGCCTAAAAAAATATTGTTGAATGAGTAATTTGTATGTAAAATCCTTGTAAATAAGAATGTAAATTATTTACTAATCATATAGTATGTTTTTTTTTATTTTCTTTTTGTGTCAGTCATATTTAACAGTAAGGAGAATACAAACGGATTAACACTTTTAGTCTAAAAAAAAGATAATTAACTAATATTAGTTTAAATATAAAATAAAAATAAAAATAAAAATATTAATCATCTAATATTTTTCATTTATTAAAACAATTTTGTTGCATTCAATTAATGACAAAACTGAAATTATGGAACCAGCAAAATTTTCTTTAGCACCATTTATTATATCTTTTCATTTCCTCAGAAACTGAACAACTTATAAAATAAATAAATAAATGAGCATAAACTTACTGAGCCAGGGGTGAAGGACTGCCAAACACTCAATTTATCATTTTTGCATCAAGGGTCTAAGGTGAGAATCAGCAGTCAAGAAAAGGTTTTTGACCAAAACAGCCTCTTTGGATTCATCTCCAAGCTTTAGTTTTGGAGTTTTTAGGGCTTGTAGGGCTAACCTATTTTAATTTTTGTTGGGAGGGCTTAATAAGAGTTAGGGCTTATAAAATATGATTTTGTAATTTTGGAGGGTTAGGGCCAGTCCTAAAAGTTTGGGTTCAATTGACACCTATAACTCCATAGCTCACACGGCATTCCGCTCCCTTCCCATCTCAAAGGTCTCGGGTTTGAGTCTTACAAGCTGCAACCGAGAAGAAAAAAAATTGGTAAATATGTGAGAAATATGTGGGTATGTATTGTGTACCTAGAATTGGGAATTGTCCAATTCACCGACAAAAAAAAAAAAAAAAGCTCCCAGTTGGGCTCAACCTTATTTAATTAACATTCATGATTATACGTTATGTTAACAGCATGTCTGGATTCCGAAAATTCTTAAAGTGGACCAAGTCTCTATGTCCACTCCCATTCTTAGCTAACTCCACAAAATCAAATACATAAAGCAATATAATATAATACAAAGGTAAAGATTATGTATGCAATTCGTCTTGTGCATCCATCAATCCATTGATCAGTTGGCCAGAGATAAACCCTTAAATCAAGATAGATTAGTCCTTAGACTTGGAGGATACCATGGGCAACAAAAAAAGAGTTTATGTATGCAATCAAATAACCTCTAGAGTAAGTTTTCAGAATCAATAGTGATAGCGATGGAGGTCAAACCTCAAAATCTTTACATACAATGATCAATGTTCTGTTCCAAAGCACAATTCAAAATTGGATACATAGAGTATAAACAATCAACATACACAAAAAAAGAAAAGAAAACAAATAAAAAGGAAAAAGATAAAAAAAGATTTATGATGTGAATGGAAGCTAAGAGTCTCAAGTCTCAAATGTTGTTAAGACGGTTGTTTGAAGCGGGAAGTTGTAGTTATCTTGGTACAACCAAGCGCCACCATGGTTTGTCCATTGAGATTCAAGTGCTATGAGAGCCACATACAAAATCGCCACTACTGAGATCGCCACACACAGATACATCTGTTCTGTGAAACTCGCCGTACTACTACTCATCATCATCACCTTCACTATGTTAAGGATAGAATTATAAGAACATATATATAGTAGTGATGTGAGAGAGAAGGTGCTCAATTCAATGGATTTATAAATGTGAGACAGTGATGATGATGAAGTGAGGCGGTTAGAGACTGTTTTGGGGAGAAGCAACAATGCGCCAAATCCACTGAATTCTCTCTGACCCCCTTTTTGTCACGTGCGCCAACTTGCACATCCAACTTGGCCACTGGCTACTGCAAATGCCAAATAAATTATTGAATATACCGATTTGTATAATATATGTATTTAATTTATTAAAAAGTATTAGTCCTTAATATTTTATATATAATATTTTTGCAATCTATATTTATATAAATTTTAACCAATTATGGGAAGCCATTAGTGCCAAAGTGGTTTATTTACATGACCAACATTTTTACAATAACACATTTAGCAGCTGTTGGAGTGGTAAGTACTAAGTAGCTACACTGCAGCAATATTCTATTTAGTTTGCTACTTTTTGTGATTAATTAAGATACAAATAAGAGAACTAACATAACTATGGTAGTACCCAGATTAATTTTGAGGCCACTAAGTACAGCTATTGGAACTGCTGTAGCAGCAAATGCTTCCCTTCTTTGGTGACATAAACTCTCGTATTGGAGCTTTTGGTCTTATGCCACTTGATTTCATTCTACCGCCGGTCTTCTTCAACTCGACGTTTTGGCCATCCAACACAATTTTGTCACGGTAGGGACTAAATTGAAAAAAAAAATAATATATAGAGGCCAATTAAAAAAAAAATATAGAAACTTAATTAAAAATTCGATAAAACTATAAGAATCTGCAGAATAGTTAAACCTTTTTTTTGCAGGCTTTTCTCTTGGATTCTAACAGATTGATAACTTTTAACGACCTTTAACATATAGCCTCGGTTAAATCCTAACTGATAATGAAACTTTAAAAGTGTGACATTATGGTACCTGTCTAAGACTCTCAGTCAACTCATAAGGGATAAGCTTCCACAATTCTTGTACTTTGATGCCATCTTTAGTATATCAAGTTTTAAATATAAGAGATTTATAAAAATACATAATATAAAACTTAAATTGATATTAAAAAAAGAAAAACTTAATTATTAAGGATTTTTTTCTATAATAAAATAAAAAAATTCCAAATAAATTATCCGGACTTTAAATTCCGAAATACGTTTCTTTTTTTTAAATTTCAACTGAGTTCGTCCCATCTCTGACAAACCTTATCATTTTTAAGTATTTAACCAGTAGTGATAAATAATTTTTTTATAGATCTTTTTATATTCTAAAGTATTCATTTAAATTATATTTTGTTTAATTTTATGTTAGTCTTTATTTGTATAATGTTTTGAGTATGTCTGTGAGTACTATACTCTGATGGTCAACCTATCAATTTAGCCTCATTCTAATTATTCTGTTAGAATGTTTTTTTTTTTTTTTACCTTTCAATACACTTTGTTATATTTCACTGACTGTTATTATTTTTTTACCTTTAACACCATGAATTTCATTACATCTATCATTACAAATTTCATTTAGTTATACTGTAGTTACTACGTTCACGTATAGTTTTTACTTATATTTTTTTTTCTCTTTAATTTACTTATCCAATTAATACTCTCATTATTCTTTTACCTTTTTAATTTGTCCCAAACATTTTCACGTATAACTATTTGGGCCTAAACACCGTTAAGATCTACGATAGGGAATTAAGCGCGTAGTTTTATCCTATAACCAACATTATCTAAAAGAAGGCCTTGTGGTTGTTGATGTTGTATTATTTATTACACTGTGATCTTACTTGCATTTTTCCTGCATTGTAATTTCTTTAAATGTGTCCTAATCTAAGCATTTTTACTGCATTATTAACGTTAGAAGTTTTAAATTAAGGAAAGAAAAATGTGAACAACATGCCACAACAGTCCCCTTTGCACCATGTCTATTGTTAACAATTTAACATTTTATCTAAATTATTTTTATACTCAATTGTTATTTTTATAGCAGTCCCCTTTCCAATTATTTCTTTCCAATTAGCTAGGTTATTTACTCGAGTTTTTTGAATATAATTGTTATATAAATTATTTTTTTAATAGTGAGAGTACATAAAAAGTACATAACACAAAGTGTACATAATTTAAGATAATTTTTTTAGTAGAAATATATAAAAAGTACATAATATATAAGATATAATAATTTAATAAATATTTAATAGGTATAATTTATATATTTTTTAAATGATATAATCATTTATGCAATCATGACGAAATTATTCAGAGAATACTCTTAATCAAACAATATATAAAGTTACTAAAGTTTGGTGTCCAACATTTTTAGACTTGATGTCCAACTTCGCCACACATCTTCATAAATATTGGATTGGGTGAGAAGAATAGTTGAAAAATTAATAATGGCAACTATTAATAATCTTCACGATGCATCTTCATCGTTTTTCTCGGTGTTCTTTTCTTTTTCTTTCACAAAATTCATCATAAGAAGCTAAAAGAGAAGTTACAAAAAAGGTTATAAAGTTAGTGACATGGTTCTATACAACACGACAAAAGTAAATTAAGGATCGATGAAGGTGTCACCAAAAGCCACTCTATCAGAACCAACCAGTGTGATGTTCAGCCACCAAGTTGCAGAATCATCTCTTGAGCCACACAATTTCCGGTCGTAGACAGAATCTCAAAGTATCTCTCTGCATGTAAGTTGTAAGAAAGCATGTAAATAAATGAAATATGAGAAGAACATGAAAGAATGACACACATGAACAAGTGCACATAAATTATTATTTATTTGTACATCATATATATGAAATCTATCTGAGTTTGGGCTGTCAAATTCGGCTTTTGATATATAACCAGAAATAAGAGTACATCGGAGTACATAAGAATATAAAAAAATAAGCTGTATTTATAGAGTTCTATCGATGAAGGTGCCACCAAAAGCCACTCTATCAAAATCAACTAGTGTGATGTTTAGCATTAAGCTGCAGAACCATTCTCTTGAGCCACACAAATTTTCAGTCATGGATAGAATTTCAAAGTATCCCTGTATGCAGATCATAGAAAAGCACGGAAATTATTATTTGTTTGTACATCATATATATGAGATCTATCTAAGTTTGGGCTGCCAAATTCAGCTTTTGATATATGATCAGATGCTGAGATTATACAGATAGAGCGATTGATTACTTTCCATACCGTCACATCTTGCACTAAAATTTAAAAAAAAAATAATTCTTAATTCATAATTAACATGTATAATATAATAAAAATTTTAAATGTGTGTATGATGGTACCTCTCCAACATATACACAGGATTTTTTTTTTTAATAAAAAAATCATTTTCTCAAACACATAATTTAGACTTTAAATTTCAAAATACCATTATTAAATATAGTTTATTTCTAAGTACTCTCATGTACTCTCGTATACTCTTATGTATGATAATAATTTGTTAGAATCACAGGAATGGTTGTTTTAGTTTTTAATCGATCAATAAAACAATTAATTTAATGATTCAAAAATTTAATCAAAATTCAACCAATAGTTTAATTAAATATAAAATTAAATTCAAAAAATAACAAGTTCACGTAATAAAGTGTCATTAAAAATTTACAAATAGTTTCAAATATCAACATTTATAACCAACAAAAATTAAAATGCCTAAAAAGTAATGTTCTACCATGATGATTCTAACTCCATAAAAGTTATTAAAACAAAAAAAAAGAAAATAACAACAGCATAAAAAATGAAATTCTACACTATAGCATCATCAACTCAAATTTAGAAAAATCAACAACAGATTCAAAAACTCAAAAATAAATATTAATCTTACAATATTTAAAAAAATTACTTAAAAAGGACTAAAAAAATTCAATTAACGAACTTGAGACAACAAAAACTTAAAAAATAAAAAAGAATCCAATTTGAGTTTAATGTCCATAAAATAAACTTAGAATCCAACATTCATATAATTAGCTCAGAATTCATACAATTAATTTGAAAATCAGAATACATAAAACAACAAACATCAAAATTAACAAAAAAAAAAAAGCAACCGAAGTAGGAGATGAGTGCATCAACTCAAAATAATAAAAAAAATCGACAACAAGTACAATTTAAAATTGGATACATAGAGTATAGACAACCAACGTACACAAAAAAAGAAAAGAAAATAAATAAAAAGAAAAAAAATAAAGATTTATGATGTGAATGGAAGGGTCTCAAGTCTCAAGTCTCAAATGTTGTTAAGACAGTTGTTTGAAGCCGGAAGTTGTAGTTATCTTGGTGCAACCAAGCGCCACCATGGTTTGTCCATTGAGATTCAAGTGCTATGAGAGATACATACAAAATCGCCACTACTGAGATCGCCACACACAGATACATCTGTTCCGTGAAACTCGCCGTACTACTCATCATCATCACCATCACTATGTTACTATTATTGTACGAAGGGGAATGAACACAAGCATAGATTTGTAAGAAGATATATATAGTAATGATGTGAGAGAGAAGGTGCTGAATTCAATGGATTTATAAATGTGAGACAGTGATGATGATGAAGTGAGGCGGTTAGAGACTGTTTTGAGGAGAAAGAAGGAAGAATGCGCCAAATCCACTGAACTCTCTCTCTCTGACACTTTTTGTCACGTGCGCCAACTTGCACATCCAACTTGTCCACTTGCTACTGCAACATGCCAACATCTATGCTCTAAATCATTGAATATCTCCACTCAATATTATTATATGTATTAAATTTATTTAAAAATTTAATACACTAATCAAGTAAATGATATACTATATTTTTATTAGAAAAATAATAATATCACTTTATTTTAATTAATAATATTATATAATTAATAAAATTTATTATTTTTAGTCAATATTTAGTTAATATTAAATATTAAAAATGAATAAATTTTAAATTTTTAAAATTTTAAATTCTAATAGTATAAAAATAAAATATTAATTAATAATATTTAAAAAAATATTGGTCTCTTAGCATTTTATATATGATTTTTTTTTGTATTGTATATTTATATAAATTTATAGAAAAGATGAGTAATATTATCAAAATAAGTATGACAATCTCCATTTTCTAATGATGATGATTCTTTGTTTTAATATTGCGATTAAACGAATAATATTATTAATATCTATAATATTTAGGTTACAATTCACTTGTAATTTTATGAGAAGTTAATGGTTGAGAATTATTATATTATAATTTAGTTTAATATGTTAAATTATTTAATAATTTGTAGTTATTTATTATTTTATATAAAAATAATTGTATTTGAGTTTTTGTTATATATTTAACTGGGTAAATTATAAAAAATATATTTGAATAATTTTGTTATTCATAAAAATATATTCAAATTTTATTATTGACAAAAATATTTTCAAATAATTTAAAAACGCGACAAAAATATCTAATATTAAATATGTATTTTCAAAAAATACTTTAAAATTTGACTTTTGATTCAATTTTTTGCAAACATAATTAGAAAAATAAGATATTTTTATGGTTAAAATTTGATAATTTTTCGCTAATTATATAATTTTTTTGTCATTTTTTGTCAACAACTAATAATATTTTAAAAAAAATAGAGAACAAATTTTTATCTGTGTATATTTTTTAAATAATTATCTAAATATTTCTATAAAATTTTGGACCAAATACACAAGTAGTTTGTCAAATATAAAAAATGTTTGTCATTTATGAAAAAAAATATTTTTTTAAAATATTTTTGTTATATTTTAAAATTATTTGAAGATATTTTTGTCGATAACAAAATTCAGTAGTATTTTTATCAACAAATAAATTATTCGAGTGTATTTTTAATAGTTTACACTATCTAATTAGTATCTAAATGAATATTATTTTTCCTTTATACAGTAATTAATTGATAAAGTAATGCTAAAATATAGTAAGTCAAAGTTTTTTATTTAATTTAATATTTATAATTTTGTATGTAGCACTTATAATGATACATTTATTACATCTAATATTATATATTTATTCAAACAATACCTAATAAATACAAAAAAAAAGGAGCTTCTAAACTTTGATCCCGAAACATTTTCCAATTACATATGTATGTTCATGCATGCAAATTGCAATGAAATGCAAGCACCAAGCAACATACAACACACCATGTGTTGCATGTGCATGTGGCTGCATGTCTTGTCATACACACAATTTTTATGGATAACATATTAAAATATATAAGGAATGAGGAGGATTCTCTTTTTTATTTTAATGAAATTCGAAGTTTATTTAACCGGATAACACTCTATTATATATATATATATATATATATATATATATATATATATATATATATATATATATATATATATATATATATATATATATATATATTTTCAAAAAGAAAGTAGCTAGCGTAATGATTCCTGTACTCTGTTTTGAGATCAAGGTTAAGCCATTTGCATCCACATATGGCGTTGAGGTTCGTGCCACCAGCAAGCTATCCACTAAACTCTGATATAATTCCCATGTTTTTATGTTTATATATATAAAGGTTGTTTTGTGTTACTATATTATTTCCTCTCATTCGGAGGATACTGTATAAAATTTGGGGATGGATACTATTCTAATCCCTAAATATTATTAGGATCAAAATCAAATTTATTTTTAATCTTATTTTTTATTAAAAATTGTTTTTAACATTTTATTTAATATTAAATTATCTTTTTAATTTTTTATTGACAAAAATATTTTTATATTTATTATTAGTAGTGATCAAATAATTAAAAGAAACCTTATAAATAAATAATGAATTAACAAAAGATAAAGAGAAAAGGATAAAGATTTCGTTTGAGTAAACAACTTAAATAAGTTTTTTTTTTAAAAGAACTTATAGACTTTTATTAATAGCAGCTTATAAATAAATTATTTTGTGTTTAGATTTTTAATTATAAAAGTACTTATTTTAAAGTTGTAGCGTTTTGAATAAATAACTCAAAAATTTGTTATAACTAATTATAAAAATAATAGTAAGCTATATAAAAATAATATCACATATGAAAAAAATAAAATTAAAACTGAGATTTCATATGAAATCTCAAATACTTTATCTTAAATACACATTTAATCTCATATAAAACTTGTTATTGTGTGAAATTTCATATCACACACAATCTTAAATACAAATTTAATAATAAAAATAGAGTGATAAAATAATAAAAAAAAGTACCTGAAAGAAATATATGAAGTAGGTGATTCAAATTGAACATTGTTTTAAAATGGTATTGGAAGGTTAATACTTTCCGCAGATGAATCGTTATGTGAAAATGGTGGTGGCGGGCTAATACTTCTAGCAGATGGAACATTGAGTGAAAATGATGGAATGCTTCTAAGAGATGGAACCTTGCGTAAAAATGGTAGTGGATGGCCAGTATTTTCAGCAGAAACAGGAAACATTTTCACAGAGCAAAAAATAAAAGTAATTTTTTTTTGTTTTAAAGTCAATTTTTCTAGAGAAATGGTAGAATGACTTATCGAGAATGGGAAGTCATATGTTTCTGCTTCTTCAAAAAGTTGTGAATTAATTTCTCGGGAAGTTAAAAGCTTTTTTTTAAATGGTGCCAAACACTCGTATTGTGACTTTTCATAATTCAAAAGTAAAAAAAAAAGTAGCTTCTGCTGTTTCCCAAACGGGCTCAAATAGGTTATTGACTTTTTTGTCTGCGGACATTTTAAATTCTCAATGATTTGAAAATACATTTAAGTCTCTGACCTTCTTAAAACCTGGACACATCAATCCTTCTGTTCATTTGGGTCTGGCAGACCCAACGAAAAAATCAAACATGGCTTCCGTTGTACCGAGCTGGCCAATATATGACCAGATTTTGAGAAAATCAGGGACTTAAATGTAGTTTCAAGTCCTCAAAGATATAAATGTCCGCAGACCAAAAGATCAATAACCTATTTGTCCTTTTTTTAAAGATAAAATTATGTGCAGGATTTCAATTGAGGAAAAGACACCCTGATAAAGACACTATCATCGTTAATCACTGGAAGAGAGGAAGTAGGGTTGGAATTGCATGGCTTCTCAAACCTTAACCTCTTTTCGAAGTTGATCTTCTGCGCATAGCATGGTGCTATTTTGCTTCCATGGTGAGAGGCTAATTTTACGAACTTCAGGAACAAAAAAAACCTTGGTCATAGATTCTGAGGCTACGTCTATTTTAAAGCATATTGTTTTTTTTTTTCAATTGAGCTGTTTGTGTAGTGGGTTGAAAGGTGATCATGGTAAATTTATTTAGGTTCCACAAGAATGCAATTCTTTTTTTGTTGAACAGACTAAGACAGACGTGGAACATTAAAAAATTCCAAGAATGAGGAGAAATATTTCATCTCTGAAGTCAAGAACGAAAGTTTTAGAGTGGAAGCTGAATTGAAGGTCATTGCTACATTAGGGCTCGTTAGGTGGGTTGGCTTTGTTATTTGTTGTTGCAGAAATATTTTAAAATAAGGCAACCGTGTGTAATTTCCTTAAATTTTGGTTGAACAATATGTTGGAGTTTGGCTGAAGTATGCTAATTTGGTTTAGGATTTATCGAAAATTTTGGTATTTTAAGTCTGTGCTTAGAGTTAGATGGGTGAATTAGGTTAGGATTTATTGTTTAGATAGGTTCCTATTTCAGTTAAGCTAAATTGGATTTCAGGTATGTATGGATGATAATTATGTAACGATAGTTGATTTAAAATAAGTTCAGAATTTTAGTTTGATAATTAGATGGGTTCTATTATTTTGTTTTGCATAACTTTCTGTTAGAGTAAAGTATCGTTTTTGTTCCTAATATTTAGGTAAGTTCTATTCGTGTCCTTAACGTTTAAATCGTCCTATTTGTATCCCTAACGTTTATAAAAGTGATTCAATATTATTCTGCTGTCAATTATACTAATAAATCAAATTGTATTTTTCAATTATTCTCATTTGAATGTATTTATTCTCAATTAGATCTCACTTGGATGTGTTTGATTTCAATATTGTACCCACTATTTATATTTAGGTTCAATTATGTCCCTAGAAAAGTGAATTATGTAAATATTGCAGGGATTAGTTTCAACTTTTGATGAGCTATTTTTCAGAGTGTATCATCGATTCTATCATAGACATTTGTATTCTAACTTCAAAAAGAGATTTTCAAAATTCAAACTAAAGCTCATGATGTGTAATTGACGGCAAGATAATATTAAATCACGTTTACAAATGTTAGGGATACAATAGGACGATTTAAATGTTAGGGACATAAATAGGACTTACCGACTTACCCTAAATATTGGGAACAAAAAACGATATTTTACTCATTTCCTAATGAACAATTTCATAATAAAATCATAAACAACATACTAAATAACATCAACATGGTAAATATCAAAACAACATACTAAATCAACATGTATTCCACAAAATACTAAATTCTAAAAAGATAAATGGTCCAAGCCAATAATACAAAATAACATTGGATAAAGTTATAACCAAAATATCACCAACAGGCAAATAGTCCATAACAATATAAAACTAACAGAACCTGCATGACATTACTCAAACACCAAACTAACTTATACCAAAACACCACCACATGCATTTTAAGTAAATATAAAAATATTCTCTAGTTGTCCAAATTTTCTAAAGATGTCTCCATTTTTTTAGAGGCAATTTTGTCATCAACCTCAATTTTGGTGGAGAAACATGAGGTGCTCCAAAATTTTTCATAGAGAATTGGATATGTTTTTCAATTGGTTGGCTTGATGTTTATCTCACTGTATTGTCAAAGATGTGTTGAAATTTGGTTGAGATGCGGAAAGAGATGTGTTGTTTGACTGTGATGAAGGGCTAACTTTTTAGGCTATGATGATGAAGGTGCTGATTTATTGGGATGTGATGTTGTTTAGGTTGAAGAGTTGGATTTGGTTGTTCTTTTGGGCTTGCCTTTGGGTCTTTTGGACTGTGATGTAGAATTGGACTGAGTTGAAGAGTTAGAATGTGTTGCGGAAGAAATTTTTCTCTTTACACTTATTTTCGGAGTGGGCTGTGAAAATACACACTTCTTTCCTGTCTCAGCAGTATGAGAATGTGAGTTGCTTCTTGTCTTCTTTTTTGTCTTTTTAGGATTCTTTGATGGTTGGGCCTAACAAACATATGTAAATTAAGTAGATGACTATTAGGTTTAGGACAAATATAAGACAATTTGTGAAAAATTAAAACAGCAGCATACCTCTTCTATAGGTTTAGGGCATCTCTCCTTCTTGTGTCCAGCTGTACCACATCTTAAGCATCTTTGGATTTTCCTCCTCCTTGACAAGTGAGTGTGGCTGCTCTCTTCTTCCTTCCCATCAGTTGTTCTTTTCTTTTTCATTAGTCGGTGACTAAACCTTCTATAAGGTGATGGCATAACATCAATGTAACGAACTTCAGAGACCACCTCTTGTCTCTCACCTTTATCACCAATCCCTTGATCTCCCCCAACATCTTTGTAACCAGCTTTAGGTAAGATATTCTCCTTCTCAACTTTGTGCACAACAAACAATTCTACATATTCTCTTAATTCAGCTATTTTACATATAGCAATTGCATCTGCATCACCTTGAAACAACTTTATATTTTTCTTAATGTTTTCATCCATAGGATCCTTGTACCACAATGCTGAGATATTCTCCTCAACGTAACCAAACTGCTTTAATTCTGCATAAGCTTCAAACAATGACCACCGATCACAGTCAATATCTTCTATAATTGTTGTTTCTCCTCCTACATATTGTAATGGCCCTTTATCATAACTAAACCACCCTCCATGATAGACTTTCAGTTTAAAATATTCCATCATCTTCTCCAACACCTTATCAATAAAAAACAATAAGAACATATTACTAAATTGGAAGGAAAAATAAAAAAATCCAAACACAAACAATCCTATTTCACATAAATAATCCCTAGTGTCATTACAAACACATTTGGTCTCCATTCAATCATTAACAATAAAAAATGAAACGAAAACCCTCAAATCCAGAACTAACTATTAGGAAGAGAGATACCATAATCAATAGGAGGAGAGAAATCATACCTATGCCAACTCTGCGAATATTGGCGAACTAATTCTTCAAGATCCAAGTATAAAGTTTTGAGTGATTGTAATGTTTTGAGTGATTAGGGACAAATGAACATATAAAGTGTTTTGTGCGAAGTCGAAATAGAAAAAATAAAAAAGGGGGTATCTTTTTTCATTTAAAAAAATATTTTATTCAAAAAGACAATTTTAATATCAAATAAAATGTTTGAAATGATTTTGAATAAAAAATAAGGCTAGAGACGAATTTGATTTTAACCCTAAACTTTAAGGACCAAAATAGTACTTGTCCTAATTTACGCTGAAAATAGTGTTCGCTTATCTTCTTAAGTCATCAATCATAAAGAAAAAAATGATATACATTTAAATTTTTTTATGAACTAAGTCTAATAAAGTTAAACAAATAAACAATAAGACTTGAAATAATGCTATTCATAACTAATTTTTTTAGGGTAATGCTAGGTAGACAAAAAAAAAAAAACAGCCAGAACTTGTCTTATTTAATATTAATTAATTGTCGCAACAATTAATGAATGCTAAATAAGGCAAGTTATGCCTGTTTTTGGCTAATTTTCTTTGGTTACCAAGCATTTTCATTTTTGTTATGTTAAACTAATTTAGTTAGACTTAATTAACAAAAAGATTTGGATGTGTAACATTATAAAAAAAAAATAAAAATATCAATGTTAATTAAATTAAATCTTACATTAATTAAGCTTTTAGGTGCAACTGGATGCTTGGAACGAATTGATGAAATGGCAAATGATATATTTTGATAATTTATTTTCCCTAAAAGGAAATAGAATAAAATCAATTTACCGCCACACTTTTTATGGATTCGTTTAAACAAAATCAATTAGCAAATTAATTATTATCTATTTATGTAAATTATTTACATATTTTTAATTAAATATAATAAAAGAAAAAGTCTAATGAGCCAGCAATTTTTATGTTTTGTGACCAACACTTAACCATCAAAAGAAAAGTGAGTGATCTCCTACCATTAAATGTAATCTCACATCATTAAAAATATTATTGATGGCCAATTAATAATTACAAAATACAAAAATTGCTGGCCTCCTAGCACTACTCATAATAAAATACACATTTTACATGTACTAATTGTTCGGCAGTAGATAATTTATTGTATTGACCTAATATTATTGTATTTTATATGATTTTAGAATATTATTTATTGTATTAACTTAAAGGTCGAAGGAGGAGAAATGGTAAGTTGGTAAACGACGAGATATCAATCACGTAAAAAACGAAAAACATTAATTACAAAAATAAAAAGAAATATCAGTGACACGTGGCATATCCTTGATCGTTGATCAAACCGCGAAACCTACACGGCGAGAGCGCGAAAATTACCATGATTGGCGTTTTTGACTTGCATCGGATCTCACAATTCATGAATCGAATTTTGCTCACTCTCGGATTTCACTTTGTCTCATTCAATATCATTCCGTGCTCTCTGTTTTTCCATGCGTTACGTGGTTTTCAAGTGCACCAAAAGGTACCTTTTATTACTACTACGCTTTGTTTCGATGCAGATTTGTTTCTTGTTTCTTTTGGTCAATAATTTTGGTGCCATAGTTGAATGATATGTATGACAGTGACAAGTAGTAAATTATAATATTCGAATTTACAGTAGCTCGTTTTTTATTTTTTTATTATAGATAATTCGAATTAGAGTAGCTAAGATTGAAGAAGAGACTATTGAGGTTTGAGAGAGGGGAGGAGAATGCTCAGAGAGAAAAGCGATAACTGATTCCAACCTATCATTACGGAATAGTTTGAAATTTTTTGTTGCCTTATAGTTTGTTTGGATTAGCATTTGCAAATGGCATTTGATGTTAACATGCTGTTGTCATGTTGTGGATTAATTTTCATCAAAATTAGATTGGTGTTATTGTGATTTGAGTTTAGATACTCTTTTGTCAATTATGATTATGAGATAAATACGTCTATTAGGTTACAATTTAGATTTAAAATCACAATTAGGATTTAAGATTTAGACTCACTTTTTTTTAGGGTTTTATAATTTTGGCATTCATTGTACACCTTGTTTATGATTTAAATCTTATAAAATGACGTATTGTATTAAATTACGATTATGATGCTGGAATTCTCCCGCATTGACGGATGCAAGTGGGTGTCCTGTTTTGAGTGACATATTCTCTATTTTACTGTTTTTTTTCTTTTGTTTTATTGTTTGGTTTTCTTCTAAATTGTGTATTATCCTCTTGTTTCTATGGCTAAACCAATGTAACAGTGTCCCACTGATCGTTAATGACGTTAACTTCAGCATTGAGTTTGGTTACAACTGGCACTGTCTGCATGAAACTAGCTGAACATAAAGAGACAGATAAGTTCTGTGATCTTAGGAACCATGTGGCTGCTGCTATTTGCCACCAAAATCAAGTGTCATTAGAAGAAGACAGTGATCATCAGCATGGATCCTTCAGAGGAAGAGAGTTACAATCAGACATGACAGGGCCTTCATTGCTTCTTGAAGACAGAATCTATTCTGCTTCACTTCATCATATGCTTCCTTCCAATGAGTGGTTGGCTTTTTGGTTATTCCTGGTTGCAAGCTCTTATTTGCTCTTAAGCAAAAATGTCTATTATTTTTGCAATTGGAGAGTGAAATCTGCTGAGAGAGCTAACCCAAATGCAAGGATAGATCAGAATGATGATGAAACTGGTTCGAATTCTATGTTTGGCTGCACTGATGAGAGGTCATGGTCTCCTCAAACAGTTTCATCCAAATTTGATGCTTACTCGGAGATTTCGGATTTTGACGGAACAAGTTACTTGGATTCTTTGCTCAGCCTTGAAGAGGAAGATTCTGAGTGGCTTTCAGATTCGAAGATTTTCTCTACCTATGAGGATCCTTCAACTCCTCTTAGTATTGGCTACAAGTATGACACTTTCTCTGAGATTTCGGATTTTGACAGAACTAGTTACTTGGATTCCTTGCTCAGCCTTGTAGAGGAAGATTCTGATTGGCTCTCAGATTCAAATGCTATTGGATGTTCCAACGAGAATCCTTCAACTCCTATTAGCTACAAATATGATTCTTTTTCCGAGATCTCAGACCTAGATACACCTCTTAACTGGGACTCTTTGCTTAGACTTGATGGAAGAGATAGTAAGTGGTCTACTTCACTCAATGGAGCACACTTTGACATAGCTGAAGATAATGTTTCTGTGAAGACTTCATTAGAAGGTGCAAATATGGATGAGTTCAGTTATGATGAGCCACTCTTTTGGCCATTTGAAGGGAAACAAAGTTGGAATTCTGAGGATTCTTTGAGTTCATTTTGTTCCTCTCCTAGGAAAAAGTTTGTTTTTGACTCTGGATCAACCGCATCATCAAGCTTGAAGACGAGCAAAAGATCAGCAAAGATAGTACCTGTAGATTGTGAAGATGATAATGTTGTAATGAAAGGAAAAGAAGTTTTGAATGACAAACACTTGTCTCTAACCAAGATTCTTTTCGATGAAGACGATCTCAATGCTTCTTCAAACAAAGACCTCTTTGGTAGGGAATTTTGTGCCTTGGATGAAGAGCTTCCCATTGAGACATTGGTAGGGCTGAAGGAATTTGATGGACATGAGGGAGTTGATTCAGAATTCAACTGTGATTCCTTTCTGCTCTGTGAATCTCTCATCAACTAATTCAAATACCAGCATCACTGCAACTTAGTGTTAGTGACTGATTTACACACTCCCCAGACTTAACCTTACATAAAATAATTTAGCCTTTTCTTTTAGTTTTGTTGGCCTAGTTGATAACAACATATAGGTTAGATAGGAGTTAGGACATGATAAGAAATATAGGCATCATTATGATCCAACAAATATAGTTAGGTTGCTACCCAAATTGGCCAGTGCTGATGCATTTTTTTAAGTACAGTTAATTAGGTATTGTAGTTAACTTTGTTCTTGACGTTTATGGCACTTCATTATCTACTTTTGTTGAGTTTAAGTTTGCTTTCCTATGCCAACATATGATTAACACAGAGAAAAATGCTGCTGCCTTTTCCATTTTTGTTGGTTTGTTTGGTCCCTGCATTGTGATTTGTGAGACATTATTTTATAACTAGAAACGCGTTTGTTATAAGTAATAGTCAAGCAAGAGAAGGAAACACGTGTATCTGTTAATAAAGACAAATGGTTCATTCATATTATCATCACCGAAAGAAAAAGAAAAAGGGGTTACATGGTAGGAATCAGAAGCGTTATTTCCTCCACAAGGGACAAAAGAAACGAGAAAATAAACTTGCATGACATAGTAATAATAATAGTTTAGGAGCCTGCTGCTTTCTATTCCATTTAAATGGAAAATGGTTAGTGATAATTTCTTAATAGCATTTTTCTCTTTTGTTGAAAATGGAAATGAAGGTTCGTTGGAACTGGCCTGATTGATGTCAACTCTTTGTCATGTACCAACAAAAAATAAAACACCCTCAAGTTGAAGTCAATCTTCATGGTATGAATTTCAAGCTGTAAAATGCTGACCGTGGAAGAAGAATAATAATCACTTTCATGTTTCTCATTTCTTCACCACCAGAGAAAATTAGGTCAACAGGGAGCAGGGAAAACGAAATCAATTGAGAAAAAAAAAACTTCGTTCACAGGTCACGTTTCGTCATTGTTGACGTAGATACACCGAAGACGAGATTCCTGAGAATATACTTTTTGAAAATTCACCCAAAAACAAAAAAGGAAAAGGAAAGAAGGGAAAAAAAATTACAATTAGGTAATATTTTGTTCTCACACAATCTACCTTTTGAGCCACATGAAAAAAATGCATTTAAGTACATTTTTCTATCAATGAAAGGAAAGTTCCAACGAATGTCAATACATTTTTTTTTCTAATAAATCACCTTTATTTTTACTTGATTTGTATGAAATTTCTTTTTTAATTTTTAAAATGAGGTGAATAAGTAATCTTTGTTGAATCTGTTTATTTTGTCATTCTCCTTTTATTTTAAAATAAGGGTCTCTTTTATTTTTTATTTTTATTAAAAATTTAATACATTTGGACTTGAGAAATAAAAATTCATGCTAGATGATAGACATAGAATCCAACATTCATTCTCTAGATTTAGCGATTTACACTACTCCAGAATAAGATTGTTAATATTGCTATTAGGCTATTAGGTATTAGCTACAACATTATTTTTAATTATTCACATATTAATTCAGTACGAATATAACAAGCAAGTATAAACACGATGCTGGGAAAATAAATAAAATATGATGAATGAGACATGGTTAGGAATATTGAAAAAACAATAGAAAATGACAAAACAAAATGAAAGGGGCATAATATTTTTATAAGAGAAGGATTAATTATTTTAATACAATAAAAATCTGAAAGCCGATCTTGCCAACTTTATTTAATAGAGCAGAGAAAAGAGGGAAAAGAAAGCAGGGAGGCAGTTGGGGTTGTGATTTTACGAAAAAGTAGAGAGAATACAAGCGTGTGATACACGGATTTTTTATTTTTATAAATTAAATAAATGTAATAATTATCAAAATAAATAATTTAAAAAATATTTATTGAGATAATTTAAATAGATAATTTAAATAGATAATTCTGTATATATTTTGTTTACGATGTAAACGAAATAAAACATGTCGATGCGATATGTGTGTATTTTATTTACAGTGTAAACGAGATACATGTATTTTTTTTAAAAAAATTTAAAAATAATAAAAAATATTAATATTATCAATAATTTAAACTTTTAGCATGCAATTAGTACATAAAAATATTAATATTATCACGGTTATTTTTATTGTGTTGTTTTCATTGTCTCAATCTTTTTATGTACTAATTACATGTTAAAAGTTTGGATTATTGATATTATTAATATTTTTTATTATTTTCAATTTTTTTTTTAAAATACATGTATCTCGTTGTTTATATAGTAAACGAGATATATACGTTTCGCGTCCACCTGTCTTAGTGTTTTACAGTGTAAACGAGATAAGAGAGATATTTATTTCGATAAATATTTTTTAAATTATTTATTTCGGTAATTATTATAATTAATTTATTTATTAAAATAAAAAATCCTGTGATACACACCTTCCGTGCAAATCGGGGACATTTTGGGAAATGTGGAAGCTTAACTGCGTTATTAACTGTTAGTGTTTACACTTAAGAATTAACAGTGGTTGGAGGTTGCAGGGTTGGAAGAGAAGCCAGGTGTTCGTTTTGCGTTGAGTTCTGACGTCGAAGCTTCTTCCTCTGTTCTTCTTTTTCCCTTTCCATCCATTAAACTATTTACTCTCATAAACCCTCTCTCTCTCTCTCTCTCTCTCTCTCTCAACTACAGCTGCAGCTTCATCTTGTTGCCATTGACCTCTTCTCTCTTCAGGTTCCCGCTCCGATTTCCCTTTCAAACAAGCTTTCAATTCACGTTTAGCTTGTAATATAATTCATCAAACTTGTTCAATACCTCATGTGTTTGTTTAACTCTGCTATTTTCAGCTGCCGTTGCTTAATTCTCCAAAGCTCCTTTCATTGCTAGGTAATTGTTACTTTTGAATTGGATATGACTATATAAGAATTTTTTCCCTTTTTATATATATGAAATTTAGGTTTAAAAGGGAAAGCTTTCATTCCTCTATCTCCTTCTGTGCAATTTCACAGACTGAAATTATGGTGAAGTATCCAATTTTTTGGGAACTGATGTTCCATGATCCATCTCATTAGCTACGAGCTAATACATATGAATGATTATCATATAGTCTATGACTATTGATTTTTCATTTTTTATTTTTTCAGTGTTTAATGATTTTGATTTGAATATATAATAGTTGCTAAGGTTATGAGTTATGGTATGTGACAGCTTTGAAATCTTGCAATGCGTGCACCGGCATTACTTTCACAGTGCTTGCCTGGGTTATTACCTCATGATCGTGGAAGCCATAGCATATCCTCCTCCATTCTTGACAAAGATGTTCATCTCCCAGCACCAGCAGTAGAGATTCTCCCTTCAAAGGTACAACACAATCACCCCAAGTTTTCCAATTTATATCTTTGGCCTAACAAGGGGTAAAAAAAAAACAGCTTTGGCTATCTCACGTGTTTTATATAAGAAGTTAGTCGGATACTTGGATTTGTGTGCTTATTTTATTTTTCTGTATGATTAAGGTTAAAAAGGGTGTAACTTCAAATTTAAATTTGTTGTGCTCTGCAGGCAATGCTAACTGACAAGGATGCTGGGGAGAACATGGACCAGTTTAAGGTATATATATTATGATTCATTTTGTAATATGACGTGTTCTAAATTTGATTCTTAACAGGAGATTTCTGCTATAGTTGAATTGATAAAAGCAGAAGGATTTTTTATTTCTGCTCTTTCATTTGCTATATATATATATATATATATATATATGCGATGGAATGTAGAGTAGGTTTGATCTCTTTGGAGAAAATATGTTGAGGGCCTCACTTTTAAAAGGATTATGCTGTGATTATGAAATGTGTTTGCTACATCATGCTGAAATAGAACCTACATCCATGATCTTCGGTGCTTTTAAAGTGTTTTACACTTGTTTGATTGTTGGACTGATGGTATCTTACATCTCTGACAGGGTAAAGTCAACGTTGCTGATATCATTGGGTTCAGTGGTTCAGAGGCAATGTCCGCAAAACCTGATGGTATATACATGATATTTCAGACTTTTAGGCATTGAACTTGGATTGGTGTTTCCTTATGGACTTGCATCTTCTTTGAAGTGCATTTACTTTGTAAAATTTAAAATTGTTAGTGAATTAATATACTAATGGATATTTGTGAGTCATAATACTTTAAGGCAAAAACTTTTGGCACAGAAGGAAGACTACAAATCCCTAAAGTTATTTAGCATTATCCAAAGAGATATACTGACCTAATAACCCAATTTATGCCTGAAGTATAATGATGAGTCTAGCTTAGGAACATGTTTCTTATCAATCATGCTTTTCTACATAAATATAACTTAGTTGCTCATCCATACAAAGGAATGGTGGTATCAAATTGATTTATCTGATTTCGTAGGATATCTGAAATCCTGGGACAGTTCCATCGATCTTGTTAGTGTTCTAAAGCTTGAGATTTGTGATGGGCAGCTAAGCTTCAGAGGGAAAAGAGTACTCGAGGTAATATGTCCATGAAGATTTTGTTGCTTAGTACTGTGCATTGATTTCATTGTCTTAAATCCTTCTACCTTCATGAGATTGCTTTATAGTCTTCTTCCTTAACCCACAATGTCAGTGGTTTATTAATCTCACTGCTTCATGGTTCTTGCAGCTTGGTTGTAATTATGGGCTTCCTGGAATCTTTGCTTGCTTGAAGGTATATATGATGTGCCTTGCGGTCTCAACACCTCTTTTTTGGTGTTCCTTTGTCGCATTTCTATGCATATATGATGGCTGTAAATATCTCCATTTATTTATATGTTGGTTTTATTTCCACACAAGGCAAACCCATTTAAGCTATTGATGACATGGGCAGATCTACATTTAACCTTGTCATTCAAAGAGATAGATTAAATCGTTGGAATAACTTCCTTTCCCCCAATATGTTGTTTTAATTTTTAGGGAGCATCCATAGTGCATTTTCAAGATCAGAATGCAGAAACTGTAAGATGCACAACTATACCAAATGTCCTTGCCAATCTTAAGCAAGCTCGTGACAGGCAGAGTCGACAGCCAGAGCCTCCCCTTACTCCTTCAAGACAAACTCTAGCGCCATCAGTTAATTTCTATGCTGGGGATTGGGAAGAAGTACCTGCCGTGTTGTCTGTTTTGAAAAATGACGGATATGAAATAACACCTGGAATGAGCTTGAGCTTCTCTGAGGAAGATTTTATGGATGGATGTAGTAGCCAAGATGGTAGCATCATTGGACAAGAATGTTCCTCGAGACGATCCAGGAAGCTCTCAGGAAGCCGAGCTTGGGAAAGAGCTAGTGAGGCAGATCAAGGGGAAGGTGGTTATGATGTTATTTTATTGACTGAGGCTCCATACTCTGTTACCTCGTTGAAGAAGCTGTATGCACTTATTAAAAAGGTTTGTTTCCTTATACTTAATTGTCTATACTCTACGTAGCTCTGGCTTCTTGATTGTATAATCTAACAAATGATCAAGCTTGATGTCTTAACATCAGAAATTTTGAGTCCTCTTTTCTGTCTTCCCTTCGACAGTGCTTGAGGCCTCCATATGGAGTGGTGTATCTAGCTATGAAGAAGCACTATGTTGGCTTCAATGGTGGAGCACGACAACTGAGAAGCCTTGTAGATGAGGAGGGTATTTTTGGAGCACATTTGGTCAAGGATTTGACGGACAGAGATGTATGGAAGTTCTTTCACAAGTGAACAACAATTCAAGACTCATTGAGAATACCTACTTCAGGAGAAAGATAAAAATGAAAGAGAATCTAATTTGACAGTATACTTTACTTTTGTAATTCGAACCACAAGCATTTTTTTGTTTTTTTAATATATAATCTTTCCATTTTTATTATAGCTTAGCAATAATGGAGGGTCTAAGTCTGAAAGATTAGTTGATGTGCATGCCCTGATGTAATTCTTTGCACACTTGATTGAGATTCGATGAGAAAATGGCATTCACATATTATAATTGTAAATCATACATTATATTGAAGTGAATATTCTATTATTTTCTTGTGCGTATAATTTTTGAATACTTTGAGCTAGTTTTTCAGCTTGGAAGTATTTCGTGCCGGGCTAGATTAAGGTATATAAAAAGCGTAGAATAATATATACGGAATCAATGAGTATAAGGTTTAAACTTGTATATATTTGCTATGAACCAAAAAAAAAAAACCTTATATATATTTGCATATAAATTGATAAGACTAAGGCTTTAGTCGCTGGATGCACTGTATCCAACGCCACTTATATTGTTATAATTTATAAAAATGAGAAATAGATGCAAATGAAGTTTGGAATATACTTAATGAATAATCAGATAATGGCCGACCCTGGTAAAGCTAATACTAATAGTACCAAAACCGAATCACTAATTGTTGCCAATGGTTATGATTAGGCAGCCTAACCAATCAATCACAAATTCTCAATTATTCATTTTGTGACATTGCTGAGAGCTCAACTGGGCCGAATCAGACCCATCCGAATATGTGTATCGAGTCCAAATAGTTGTTAAAGCCCAAATAGACCCCAAACGCAAAAAGGAAACAAAAAAAAAAAGTGAACATGATTAGCATTTAGCAGAAAAAGCGAGCTAAGGCAAGTGAAGAAGATTCGAGGGTAATGGCTTCTGGATCGAGCGAAGTGGAAGAGGAGGAGCAGGAGCGCATGATGCTGAGGGACAGGCCGGAGTGGGCTGACGTCACTCCGGTGCCGCAGGACGACGGTCCCTGCCCGGTGGTTCCGATCAATTACACGGAGGAGTTCGCCGAAGTAATGGACTACTTCCGCGCCGTTTACCTTGCCGACGAGCGCTCACCACGCGCCCTTTCCCTCACCGCCGAAGCCATCCACTTCAACGCCGGAAACTACACCGTATTTAAATAATTTCGCTGCATTATTTCTTTAATTTCTAATTTTGATTTCTACGGAACGGAGTAACTTAATTTTTGTTAATATTTTTGCAGGTGTGGCATTTTCGGCGGTTGTTGCTGGAGTCGCTGAAGGTTGACTTGCATGACGAACTGGAATTCATTGAGCGTATAGCCGCCAAAAACTCCAAAAACTATCAGATATGGTGAGCTTCAGCTTCTACTCTCCAATTTTCCATTTGCACTCGAAATGCTTGCATAAATGTGTGTATGCTCCATGAGCATGAACAACTACGTATTCTTGATTTTATGTATATAGCTTCTAGATTCTAGGTTGATAATATAAGAATTAAGTGGTTTGAATGTGTCTGGATCTCGCATTGCTCCAAGAATATACAAGAATTGATGTTGATGGCAGATGTTTGTAGGCATCATAGACGAAGGGTTGCTGAGAAACTAGGGCCTGATGCTAGAAACGCTGAACTTCAATTCACCAAGAAGGTACTCTCTGTTGACGCCAAGCACTATCACGCATGGTCTCATCGCCAGGTTTTGCATCTTTCTCCCTCACTTTGTCAAATGTGTTAATTTGAGAACTATATTTACTGTAATTCATTACTCAAATGTGGAATGAAAATTTAGCTTATGTTTGTTTTGTGTGGACAGTGGGTTCTCCAGGCACTAGGAGGATGGGAAGATGAACTTGATTATTGTAGCCAACTTCTTGAACAAGACATTTTCAACAACTCTGCCTGGAATCAGGTATGTCCCTAGCATTGACACATTTTGAAATGAATATAGGTTGTCTCTTACTTAGATAATTTGATATCTTTACAGGTATGCTTCTTATGTTTTATGAGTTCTATGGTAATTAGATTGATTTGCAGTTCATTCAGTGTAGTTTGATGAGCTGAATCAGCTTGAGTTTTTGCGAACTTACTTGCTTCCAAATATTGTGACATGAGAGAGAAAAAGGGGAAAAAGGATTTTTTTTTTTGTTTTTTTTGGGGTTGGAATCCACTAGATATGGCTTCGTTCGCATTTTCTTATAGAAGTTTACTTTGTTTGGAATAATTTTATATGTTTCTTTTCTTAATATTTTCATATTCTTCTCCTTACAAATTTAGATGGTATTATTAACATGCATTTTTTAACAGAGATATTTTGTCATAACAAGGTCTCCCTTCCTGGGTGGCCTTAAGGCCATGAGAGAGTCTGAAGTGCTCTACACTATCAAAGCCATCGAAGCTTACCCTGAAAACGAGAGCTCATGGAAATATCTTCGAGGACTTTACAAAGGTGAAACCACATCATGGGTAAACGAGCCTCAAGTTTCATCAATTTGTTTAAAGATTTTGAGTTCCAAGAGTAACTATTTGTTTGCTCTTAGCACTCTTTTGGATCTTATCTGTCATGGTTATCAACCAAATCAAGACTTCAGAGATGCCATTGAGGCTTTGAAGATTCCAGATTTAGATACACAAGATCTAGATATAGCAAGCATGATTTGTTCGATCCTGGAAAAGATTGATCCGATTAGAGTTAACTATTGGATCTGGCGTAAGAGTAGGCTTCCTCAAGTAGCCTAGTGAATAGAAAACATGCAAGGAGAAGGGACAGCTTATATGCCTTCTGTGTAATTTTCCCATAATCCGTAGAAATTAGATATTTGGTCATTGCTTCAATGTGGTGTTTGTATTTCTGTGTGCATGACTGCATTTTTTTCCAACAAAATTACAGGCATTCGAGTTCAATCAAAGTATTACCAGCACAGAACTAGCTTAACTCTTGCAAAGCAATTCCTAAACAACTGTTAGTGACATGGCAAAACCTACTTAAGGCGACGAAACAAATACCAATTTGATTGCCTATATACTTTTTAAAAACATAGATCTCTAGATACATATATATCGTGTTGGTTATGTAAGCCTTGAAATGATTTTGTCAAACCTAATTCTCAACGACCATGTATGATATTCAAGATATTGATTGAGCATTTCAAATTGGTGAGCTTTCACATGTTCATGTGAAGATAATAATCGAAAACCATTAAGACACTAATTTAGTCAAATCATACCAAATCATCTAACCGTTTTCACTTGTCCTCTTCATATGAAGTCAACTCTGTTTGAGTGATCACCTTTCAAACTTGAAATGCAAGAATCAGTTTTTGATTAAAGCCTCTTTTTCAGTTCGGACTTATTGGACTTGGAAGATGGCTTAGAAGTCTCTGTGAATGCTGATGGGCACAGACTACTTATACAACACTTTCCACAATGAGGTCGTAAAGGAGTGCAAATTGTTCGACCAAAATCTACCTGTTCATATTCAAGCCATACATAGCAAACACTAGTTAAATCTGATACCTAAAGAGCCTTTAGTAGTGCAGCAATAACACCTGCATATTTCTTGTTACTAATTCAAAAGGAAATGTGCTGGGCATACCATAAGGGGATTTATTGGAACCCATTCTTCTCTTGGGAGCCAACGCTGCAACGCCTTTCTTGTTTCTTCCGGTGTTGATGTTTTCTGCAGTGGGAAGAGAATTTAGCAACTTCCAATTGTGACATTAGTTGGATACATAGGATATGATGCCACCAAACTCAAAAGAAACCTGCTTTGTGCCTGCTCTGGAAACCCATCCAAGGCGATTGCAAATGCGGTGGACATGAGTATCGACGCATATCCCTTGAACATTGTTCCATCCAAGAATCATAACCTGGATTATCACTAACAAAATGAACTAAAATACTAACAAACCACAGGGTTTGAATTAGAAAAGCTATTGCACATACCAAATAAGCTATCTTAGGACCTACACCTGGAAGTAAGAGCAGTTCCTCAACTGAATTAGGTATGTCTCCATCATATTTCATGAGACAAATATCTGCAATCTTTTTCAAGTTGCTGGCTTTTCTCTTATAAAATCCAACCTGGGTAAACAAAAAGTGTATATGCTCAATGAATAATGAGAATGATAAAAGCAAAACTATGAACTTCAGAAGTAGCATCCGTAATTTACAACCAAATCCAAATCTTTTGAATCTCAAAAACTACCAAGTAGGAAAGTAGCATACAGGGTAAATCAACTTTCTGATGGTTTCTTCATCAGCTTTGTTGATTGTATCAGCAGTAAGCAGACCATTTAGCCGAAGACGTTTAGTTGCTCCTATTCTTGAGAAAAAACACAGTTTTAAGTAGTGTTCACAGAAACCAAGAGAAATTATGAGCAAACTTGTGGACCAAAGTTGAATGAGTCTACAAGTACAACCTCAAGCTAAGACCAGAATCAAAATATTTAACTTTTTATGTGCTTACCTTGAGAAACATGCCCCTTAGTTTGGCTTGATAAAACAGTAGATGCCAAGACAGCAAATCTTCTTTCCTAGTTGTATATGTAAGAATTAAGATAAGGGTTACATTCATCCATATCATGCTTAACATAATGTTGAACCGAAAAGTTGCTATAACATCCCAATCAATTCAAGGTTCGAAGCAAAAGATATAAAAGTTACATCTCTAAATATCTTTGTATTTTTGTCTTGAGAACAGAATCATATTAGTCAAATTTTTTGACGATACAAACAAATAGTTAAGTCAGCACTAGTCACTACACCTTAGGAGGTACAGTATCAGCAGCTTCTTCAGATTCCATTGAGTCAACTGTTCCATCTTTAGAAAAACTCATCATTTTGCGAATCCCTTCAAGCACCTTTTCCCAATGGGGTGGTGGTTCACCTATATTATATATGAACTTCACAATTTGAGCTTCCTAAGCTAATCACATTGCAATGGTATCAGCTGAAATCAGCAAAATGAAGCAAAAATAGAAATTTACTGCGTTGAACCAATTCATTTGCTCCTTTGTACGGACATCCATCAATATCAGTTATTCCAAACTTCTGTATAGTGAATTAAAAGATTCTTACAACAATTGTTCACTAATTTTATCTGGAAGTTGAAAATAGCAACGTTAAAAAAAAAAAAAATCTGAAGTTCTCACCGTGCGTTGTTCAATTTTAACTGAACGTTGCACAGTTCTTTTGGCTGTTGATGAGGTAGGTATGCTGGTTTTTGAGGAAAAGAGGGATCTTGAAGTTGTTGAAGCCGTAAAGTTGAAGATTTTGGTTCGGCCAAAAGAGAAGCATGAAATCACCGACATGTTTGTGGGAGTTTCAATTTGGAGGGAGGAACCAACTACTATACCTAACTCCAAATAATATTTTATTGGTTGATTTGATTTTATTTCACTAATCCGTCCAAAGTATACTAGATTAATTTTGATAAGCACATGAAATTTTAAGTTGTTACCAACTTTTATCAAGGAATAGGACAATTCTTATTATAAAAATTATGGGTAATTCACATAATTAAACTAATCTAAATTTAATATTACGCATATCACCCAAAATAAAAAATGTAACGTGAATCATTTAAATGTCATTTTTATATAAATCAAAATAGCTAAAATAGATTTAGGAATGAACATAAATAGAAACAATGTTATTCGATTTATATGATATCCTAGTAAATCGATTTATATAGTATCCTAGTAAATCTAATGGAGCTGTTTCGATTTACACATGCATGCAACGTTTGGTAGTAAATTTAGTTAGGCCGTTTCGATTTATACAAGATATGGTAACCTACTAAATCTATGCACACCGTTTCGATTTATGAAGATGGAAAGCTCATAATAATTCGAAACAGCCAGTTTCAATTTATGCATGGTTTCGTGGCTAATGTAATTCAAAACAGCTCCATTAGATTTACTAGGAGGATCCCTATATATAGAGTTCAAATTGGAGCCATTCGAACCACATTCCACAACCTTCGCCACCCCGGGTAGTGTCCGTGCATACCTCCAAATGGTGGCGTCATCGGCGCCATTGGGAATCACTGCATTTCATCATAAACTTGTCGATGCAGTTCGCATGAGGCATTACACTCAGCAACTCCTAGAACCACACCTTAGCTGGCACGACCGCTCTGGATGTATCGCTCAAACTCTGTCAGGTATCCACTGACGTACTGTCCATCGATCGGGAGCTCTAATTAGTACCCTGCAGTGTAATTGTACACTTTCCGAACGGCATATGAAACGTATGCGTTTCTGGATGCCATCTTTCCACGAATGCACTCACCAACGGCTCGTCCAGCCTAAACCAGGCCTCGTTCAGCCTCGCAAGATGGTATAAACCATAGTTGTCAGAACCGAACTGGTGATTGAACCGATCAGACTACTGGGTCACTGGGTCATTGGTTCAACCGGTGGATCACTGGTTAAACCGGTTGACTCGATCCTATGTAAATAAAAATAAAAAATAGTTAAAAATTTAAAATACATATTTTCACTAACATTTTAAGAATTTCAAGCTATTTTAAAATAATATGGAATAAGAACAATAAATATTTTATTATTTTTACTCTATTATAGATATTTTTATTTTGTTTTTATATTAAAATAACTATTATTTTTAATTTTTAATAATTTATTAATTAATTTATATTTATTATACTATTATATACTACAAGTATTTATTAAAAAATAATATTAATAGATATTATATAATTACGAAAAAAAAAATAAGTGAATTTATAATTGTTGTTAAATAAAAATATAATTAATTTAAGAATAAATGAGTTTATAACTAAAATTAAAATAAATTAAATAAAAATAAATTATTTGATGAAACTCATGAAAGATATTTATATATATTTAAATCTGCATATATAATGATAAGGACAATAGCACCCTAGTGGCTATGCAAGGCGCCTCCATTTACGAGGGTGAGGGTTTGAACCCTGACTCAAGAATTTTGAATAAATTTTCAATACCAAGCAGTTTGGTTGGATCGGTCTTCACTGGATTTGACCGGTTTTTAACGATTCATTCCGAGTTTGACCGGTTCGTATCGATTTTTTTCTTTATACGGTTCAAATATCAGACCGGACTGGCATAAGATCCGGTTCATCGGTTTTCCACTGATCATGTGTAAGTACAGAACGATCCTCTCATCCATCCGCATACCTTGCTATTGTCTCATGCTACCGATACATCGATGAGGCTACATAAATAACACAACAGATTGTTTCTTACGACCACATCAAAACATATCTACATAACAATATCAACTAATGCATATCTTAATCCAAATAATACCATAAAGGCAACCAAATAATGTAACGGATACGAACACAAAAAACATTAATGTACTCATCAAATTGGGCCTGAAAAAAAAAAGTTTAATAATAATAAAACATGCTTTCTTACCGCCCAATTCACAACAACGATTCTAATTACTAGACTTGCTCGAACTAAATTTAACTACATGGCCATCTTCACTACTCATATTTTTTTCCTTATTTGTTACCACTATCTAAATTAGAACTTTTTTGGTTAAACCTCTATATATTATTAAGCCACTAATCTAACCACTCTATCTAGTTTATCAATTCTAATAACGACCATCATTAAAATGAACAAAAAAACATTAACGTAAAATATCTAATATTATTTTTGAAAAAAAATTGTATACACTAATCTCTTCATTGACGACACCAGTAATGTGGGCAACCCCGTCTAAACGATAAAGACGGTCCAGATTATCCCCATCACGTTATTTTTTTCAAATGTTGGAGTATTTTGGCTGAGGATTCGGTGGGAAAGGTTGTGGAATGTGGTTCGAATGGCTTTAATTCGAACTCTATATATAGAGATCCTCCTAGTAAATCTAATGGAGCTGTTTCGAATTACATTGGGTACGAAACTATGCATAAATCGAAATGATGGGCATAGATTTAGTAGGTTACTATGTATTGTATAAATCGAAACGGCCTAACTAGATTTACTATCAAAACGTTGCATGCATGTGTAAACTGAAACAACTCTATTAGATTTACTAGGATACTATATAAATCGAACAACACTGTTTCGATTTATATAGAAATGACATCTGGGTGATTCACGTTACGTTTTTTATTTTGGATGATATACGTAATATTGAATCTAAGTTGGTTTAATTATGTGAATTACCCAAAATTAACATATATATTAAAAATTAGTTATTAAATTTAACATCTGTATTTAGTATATATTATAATATAAAATATGTATTAAAAATAAGTAATATAATATATATTTATATATAAATATATTGTGTTTGATTTAGTAGCTAATTTGTTACGTAAACAATATATCTAATTAAGACAAAATATCTAAAATATGATATTGAAAATTAAATTTTAACACAAAATTGGTAAAAACTATTTAAATGGATCATGATATTTGTCAGAAAATTGGTAAACATTTGTCATATATGGTAGAGTATCTGATATATTATTAGATTTCATTTAGTATTGAATCATGTATATACTATAAAAGATGGGTCCATCTCCATCAGATGTAATAACAGCATTCCTTAAATAATTGGTTGATTCATTGCTGCCAACAATTTTACCTTTGCTCTAAAACAATTTTATATTTACACCATAAACAATAACAAGATAGTTTTTTTAATTACTTTGTTTTACCCTGTGCTTAGAAGATTAAGAGATGTGAGCTGAATTAAAGAATTATTGTACATGCTGTTGAAACTTTTATTATGTAATCTATGAATTGCAAGGATCAGAACTTTTCTGGTATGCCTAACCTTCAACCGAGGTATAGCTTGTCAATTTGTTTGAGTGCTATGTAATTCCTCGAATTTCCTTCAAAATAATAGTGCGGGTACTTGTCAAATATACTTGAATGTTCAAGTCATTGTTTATTCGAATATTGGTTACGAGTTTTGTAAGAGATTCTCCTTTCGTTGTTTTTTTCATGTGATCTTATAACAATTTGGATGAATGTTCATTTCTACTATGTAATTATTACATCATAACTTGACTTTAAGGAGCATATAATGTTTGTCGAGTAACCGATCTAGAAAATAATAACCATGTTATAAGTTATTTTTAAATGTTAGTGTGAACTATAACAGATGGACAAAAAACTTTATCATATCATATAAGAAAATATATTTGATGGTATTCCTAATTAATAATAAAATATATGATTATCAGATACATTCTGTAGTGTTGCTATATAACTACTATTACAGAAGAGATAATAAAGAGTTTGAATTTTTGGACTATGATAAATTCTGTAAAGTTCTTGTAGTCCTAAGGCCAAGTTTCTTAACACTCGGAATTCAAACCCTCCATAGCCAAAGAAAACATCATGGATGCTTGTCACATATGCACATCCTTATTATTATGTTCCGAGGGAGGATGGCCAATGTCAAAAGTTGGTGTTCTTCTAATTGACAATGATACAGAGAATTGTTTCTTGTTGTTTGGTGTCGTCACTAAAGAAAAAAGTGTCACGCATTAACGATTTCATTTTTTAGGATGGCAGAAGCAATCGGCATAATATTTTGATTTTTATCTTGTGTAATTACAACTAAAAAGGTACTTTTATATTTTTTATGTTGTATCGTCAATCTTAACTAAAGACTTGTAATGTCGAAACGCTCTAACATATGGATTAAAATTTCAGAATATCCAATGCAATATCTTTACATTCTTCACCTCTTAAGTCCCGTTATATAAGGGTCGTATTTTTATTTAGACAATTGAGTCCGACATCTATTGAACATTACCGTGCACTACATTGGCAGAGTTTGGTAAGATTCTTCCCAATCATTGAAAATATTTTTGATGGACTTTTTCTTTGCTTACCAAGCCTTACAATAATTAATAGTGTAGTTGAACCTAGACTGAACTTCTGAAATTATAAATTTCACCTTCATAGATGTGTCAGTTTCAAACAATGACCTTATAGCATCCGCAACTATGTTTGAATCCAACTTGGAATGATCTTGTGAAATTGTTCCCATGGTGCACGTGTGCCTCCTATTATATATATTTTCTTTATCTCCCAGCAACCTTTTTTTCTAAATCAAGCTAATTCGGATAAGGCAATCATATCCACGACCATACGTCTTACATTTTGCATAGAACGTCTATATCTCAAACTCATACACAATGTAATCTACTCCTCTAGAGATATTATAACTCCTAATTGCCGCGACTACTAACTGTCTAGAATTGCATTCCATCTCAATCATGAACTCACTATCCTAAAAAATAACACCTACAGAAAAAACAAATGGTCACTCATCAATCCATCCAAACTATAAACTAAGAAAATATATTACTCACTCGTGTTCACATATTCAGAAAATTCTGGTGCATGTATAACGTCAATATCCAAACTATGTATAAAAGGTGGAACATCGACGGGTTGACTGGCTGTGTGTGAAACCACTAAATTTTGTACGACTGCATCACTTGCCTCGTGACCATCTCCGTTGTAGTCACTGATTTCGTAGTTAGCTTCAAAGTCCTCTTCACTCTTACTGTTCATTCTTTTGTACACTTCAACTCTATAATTTTTCATATCTGGGTCATGTTGAATCTTCTCCGCAACTATATGTTCCAACTCAACATGTAACTCAATCTTTGACTCTTGCACATGAGTTTGCTTATGAATATGAAACATATGCTACATACTTGTTTCGTCAATAATGGACATAGTATCAAATTGTATTAGTCCGCTAAATACAATAACGGGAGTTCTGTACAGAATATTGCTCACTCTCTTCAAGATATCACTTTCTATATTTTGACAGAAATTATATTGTAGTTCCACAAATATTACTGTTCATATCCTGGCCCAACACTAAGACCCAAGTCCAAACGAAAGGTCTAACCCACAGGATTGAGCTTCGCCTGACACCGACCTTCCCCTGAGAAGTCGGTTCTTGATACGACTTGCTCCAAAGAAGTCGGGGACGAAAATCAGCTGGCAGATAGACACTCATTCAAACGAGTAACTGCCCCTAAAATCTCTCAACCCACTTTCAGGAGCCCTATCTCAACTTCCCTAAGATAAAGGGACGGTTATCCACCTTAAAAGGTGGAACTACTTCAACGGTGGTTATTGGTTCACCACTATAAATACACTGACACCCCTCAGGTATCTCTAAGTCCCAATACTCTCTAGACCTGCTTACACCTTTGCTGACTTAGGCATCGGAGTGTCTTTGCAGGTACCACCCTCCATTCACTCATACTCACAAGTCGGACGGAGGCCCAGAAGCGCGAATCCCTTCGAAGGATTTTCCCCTCAGACGATTGAGCCAACCTAACGAGTCCAGCCCATTAATCTCCGGTTACCCATCATAACATTGGCGCCGTTGCCGGGGAACCCGAGAGATCAACCAGTGATGGCGGACAATTCACCAGAAGATATGGTCATATAGCGTCCGATTCCGAGCAAGAAAACCTAGATACCGGAAACAACGACGCAGACCTAACCATTCACCAGGGAGCCAACGACCAACATAGAGAAGGCACATCTGGGTTAAAAAACCCAAAGGTAAACTCCTCGGAGGGACGAGAATCAGGAAAGGAAGGGCCACCCCCTGCAGCCGAGCTAATGGGGTTGATCCATGGTCACCAAGGTCGTTTAGAACAGCTGGAACAAGAATTAGAACGACAGCGAGAGGCGGAGTGAAATCTAAGGGAAGAGATAGAGTGGCGAAAAGAGTTAGAAGAAAAACTCTCGAATCTAGAATCCTCCCTTAGAAGTCGGAACTCCCGTGGTGACCGAGAAGAGTCGCCCCTGGGAGGAGAGGATCCGTTCAGTGAGGACATAATGAGGGCAAAAGTTTCAAGAAACTTCAAAAGCCCTGATATGAACCTCTATGACGGTACCACGGACCCGAAGCATCATTTAAGCAATTTCAAAGGTCGGATGTATCTGGCTGATGCTTCTGATGTAACTCGCTGCAAAGCTTTCCCGACCACCCTGTCGAAAGCGGCGATGAAGTGGTTCGATAGCCTCCCTCCAAGGTCGGTTACCAGCTTTGAAGATCTCTCGAGAAAATTCTTAATGACGTTCTCCATCCAGAAGGATAAAGTAAAGCACGCACCGAGCCTCCTGGGAGTAAAACAGGAGGTCGGAGAACCTTTACGGGATTACATGGAAATGTTCAACAAAGCGTGCTTGGAGATTCAAGACCTGCCCACCGAGGCAATCATCATGGGACTAGTAAATGGACTTAAAGAAGGTCCCTTCTCGCAGTCCATATCAAAAAGGCACCTCACTTCCTTGAGCGATGTACAAGAAAGAGCAGAAAAGTACATCAACATGGAGGAGAATGCCAGACTACGAGAGCCGAGTTGGCGACCTGGGCACCCCCACTCGATAAAAGAGAAAGAAAGGGAGCCCAAGAAAAAAGAGGAAGTCGGTCTCGACAGATCAAAGAGATATCACTCTTATACTCCTCTAAAAGTTTCCATGGTGGATGTATACAGAGAAATCTACAATACTGAAAGACTGTCACCTCCCAAACCCATCAAAAATAAAAAGGGAGGAAGCCGCAGCGATTACTGTGAGTACCATAAGATGTATGGCCACTCAACAAATGATTGCTACGACCTCAAAAATGTGATAGAAAAGTTGGCCAGAGAAGGCCGACTTGATAGATATCTCATGGAAAGGTCGGACAATCATGGGAAAAGAAAGTGAGATGACGGGGACCGAAGAGACCCCCCACCACAAACCCCCAAGAGACACATTCATATGATCTCGGGAGGATTTGTGGGAGGGGGTCTCACCAAGTCATCTCGCAAGAGACACCTCAAGTGAGTTTACCAGGTCGGGAGCGAATCACCCGACCTCCCAACCATCTCATTTACAAAGGAGGATGGGCAAGGAGTAATCCCTGGACATGATGATCCAGTGGTGATAACCATGATCCTAGCCAATGCCCATCTCCACAGAACTCTAGTAGACCAAGGGAGTTCAGCAGACATCCTTTTTAAGCCCGCGTTCGACAAACTAAGGTTAGATGAAAAAGAGTTGAGAGCTTACCCCGATACCCTGTACGGTTTGGGAGACACGCCAATAAAACCACTGGGATTCTTGCCCCTCTATACGTCTTTTGGGAAAGGGGAAAAATCCAAAACTCTGAGCATAGACTTTATAGTCATCGACGTGGGGTCAGCATATAATGCCTTGATTGGCAGAACTACCCTAAATTGACTCGGGGAAGTGGTATCTACCCCCACCTTTGCATGAAATTCCCGACATATGCGGGGATAGCAACGGTACGGGGAGACCAGAAATTGGCAAGAAAATGCTACAATAAAAGCCTGAACCTGAGAGGAAAAGGCAAGAAAGTTCACACCATAGAGCTCGGTGGCACGAGAGCCAAAGAAGAGCTGTGACCACAACCAGGAGGAAAAACTGAAGAAATACAGGTCGGCGAAGAGGAAGGAAAAAATACCAATATAGGAGACGACCTAGAAGAAAACCTAAAGCAAAGGTTGACAAAGCTCCTAAGAGATAATTCTGACCTCTTTGCCTGGAAAGCCTTCGACATGCCTAGGATAGACCCCGAGCTCATGTCCCATAGGCTCTCAGTATATCCGGGATCACGACCTGTACAGCAGCGAAGGCGTAAACTTGGCCCAAAACGAGCTCAAGCGGTGGAGGAGCAGGTACAAGCACTCCTGGAAGCCGGCTTCACCAGAGAAGTTAAATATCCAACCTGGCTAGCAAACGTAGTGCTAGTCAAGAAGCAAAACGGCAAGTGGAGGATGTGCGTCGACTACACCGACTTGAATAAGGCATGTCCTAAGGACCCATATCCACTCCCAAGCATTGATACTCTAGTGGACTTTAGCTCGGGGTATCAATACTTGTCGTTTATGGATGCCTACTCGGGATACAACCAGATCCCGATGAATAAGTCGAATCAAGAAAAAACATCATTCATCACGCCTAGAGCAAACTACTTCTACGTGGTCATGCCATTTGGATTAAAAAATACCGGGGCCACATATCAAAGGCTGATGAATAAGGTGTTCGCTCCCCACCTCGGGAACTTAATGGAAGTCTACGTAGACGATATGCTGGTAAAAACCAAGGAAGAAACCGACCTCTTGACAGACCTCTCGCAAGTCTTTAACACCATAAGGTTACATGGGATGAGGCTAAATCCCACAAAGTGTACCTTCGCAGTGGAGGCTGGAAAATTCCTGGGGTTTATGCTGACGCAAAGGGGGATTGAAGCAAATCCCGACAAGTGCAAAGCCATCCTAGAAATGAAAAGCCCGACTTGCTTAAGAGAGGTTCAATAATTGAATGGTCGACTTGCAGCCCTCTCCAGGTTTTTGGCAGGATCAGCATTATGATCCCTTCCACTGTTCTCTCTACTAAGAAAGGGATGTCAGTTTGAATGGACTCCAGAGTGTGAAGAAGCATTCCAAGAGTTCAAAAGGTTCTTGAGCCAACCTTCAATCCTGACCCGACCTCTAGTTGCGGAAGAGCTCGTCCTATACTTGTCTGTAGCAGACAAAGCTGTAGCATCCGCACTAATACGAGAAGATGGGGTCGGGCAGCATCCCGTGTACTTCACCAGCAAAGTCCTACAAGGCCCTGAACTAAGGTACCACAAACTAGAGAAGTTCACTTACTCCTTAGTAATAGTCTCACGGAGGTTACGGCCTTACTTCCAAGCCCACACAATAAGAGTCCGAATGAACCAACCTATGAAGTAAATCCTCCAAAAGACGGATGTTGCAGGGAGAATGGTTTAGTGGGTAATAGAGCTCTCTGAGTTCGACTTGAAGTACGAAACCCGAACGGCAATTAAATCCCAATGCCTCACCGACTTCATAGCGGAGTATGCGGGAGACCAAGAGAAAAAACCAACTACATGGGAACTATACGTAGATGGATCCTCAAACAAGACAGGAAGCGGTGCAGGCATAATACTGGTTAATGAAAAGGGAACACAAATAGAAGTTTCCCTCAAATTTGAATTCTCAACTTCTAATAATCAGGCAGAATACGAAACCCTGATTGCAGGTTTGAAGCTGGCAGAAGAGGTTGGTGCAACAAAAGTGATGATATTCAGTGACTCTCAAGTGGTGATCTCTCAAATAAATGGAAAGTATCAGGCCAAAGACCCAAATATGAAGAGATACTTGGAAAAAACTCTGGAGCACCTTGGGTGCTTTGCAGAAACCGAGATCAGGCATATAACTCGGGATCTTAATAGCAGAGCAGACGCCCTCTTCAAGTTAGCAAGTACCAAACCAGGGGAGAATAATAGAAGCTTGATCCAGGAAACTCTTCAAGAACCCTCTGTAGTGAAAGCAGAGGACAAACAAGATGTCCTTGAAGTGACCGGGCTAAACCTCGGATGGATGAATCCCTTGGTCGAATACCTAAAATTCGACATCCTCCCCAAAAAGGAAAAAGAGGCCAAGAAAATCTGGAGGGAAGCATAATACTACACTCTAGTGAAAAATATCCTCTATAAAAGAGAAATATCAACACCATTGCTGAAGTGCGTACCGACCTCAAGGACCACTGAAGTACTAGAGGAGGTTCATAATGGGATCTGTGGAAACCATCTCGGAGCCAGGTTGTTAGCCAGAAAAGTAATCCGAGCTGGGTTCTATTGGCCGACCTTGCAGAAAGATGCCACAGAATTTGGAAGAAGTGCCAACCATGCCAGATGCATGCAAATTTCCATGTGACTCCCCCCGAGGAGCTCATCAGTATAACTTCTCCATGGCCCTTCGCAAAATAGGGGATGGATCTGTTAGGATCTTTTTTCCAGGCCCCAGGACAATTCAAATACTTAATTGTGGGAATAGACTACTTCACAAAGTGGATAGAAACAGAACCATTAGCCACCATCACAGCCCAGAGAAGTCGGAGATTCCTCTACAAAAACATCATCACAAGGTATGGGATACCTCATTCCATCACCACAGATAATGGAACCCAGTTCACCGACTCTACCTTTAGAAGCCTAGTAGCCAGTATGAAGATCAAACACCAGTTCACCTCGGTGGAACATCCACAAGCAAACGGACAGACCGAGGCAGCTAACAAAGTCATACTGGCAGGACTAAAGAAAAGGCTACAAGATGCAAAAGGAGCCTGGGCTGAAGAGCTCCCCCAAGTGTTATGGGCTTACTGGACGACGCCTCAATCTGCTACAAGAGAAACACCCTTCCGACTTGTCTATGGCGTGGAAGCCATGATACCAGTAGAAATCGACGAGCAAAGTCCAAGGGTGATCTTTCATGACGAGGTCGGAAACATACAAGGGCACAAAGAGGAGCTTGAATTGCTCCCTGAAGTCCGAGAACAAGCCCAGATAAGAGAAGCAACATTGAAGCAAAGGATGACTACCAGATACAACAAAAAAGTCATTCGAAGAAGTTTCACCCCAGACGACTTGGTCTTAATCAGAAACGACATTGGAGTCAACAAATCTGGGGAAGGAAAGCTCGCTGCTAATTGGAAGGGACCATACAAAATTAGTGAGGTCCTAGGAAAAGGTTATTATAAGGTGACCGACTTAAACGGCACCGAGTTACCAAGGTCGTGGCATGCTTGTAATATGAAAAGGTACTATAGTTAAAAGCGAACTCTACTCCCTGATGTACTCTTTTTCCAACTTCATGATTTTTTCCCAAAAGGGTTTTTTCTGAAGGAGCGTTTTTAAGGAGGCATCACAGTAGAGACTAAGGGACCATAGACAGTCAAAAACCCTTAGTAGCAGTAAAGTACCTTCGCAAATAAATAAAGATCTTTTACAATATCTCTTATAAATTCCTTCTCGTTTTCTTTCTTTCTACGAAATGCGCCGACTTAAGCTCGACAAAACGTGAAAATCCCATGAACCGACCTAGATGGTCGTCAGGATGAAACGACGAGGTACAAGTCGGTGTAAAGAGGTTATAAAAGTTGATGGTGGAAAACTCGAAAAAATCTGACTTATAAGTTGGAAAAACTGAGAAGCAAAGAAAAACGCATCGCAAAAATAACCTAAGTCATAAGAACTCAATAAATAAAAAAATTGAGTATAAAGAATACCAAAAAGAGATCAGAAAACCTATTCAAAGCACCAAGGCAAAAGGCTGTCCCAAATTCTTAAGGAAAACTTAAAAGAAACTTAAAGGGAGGGACAGTCAGCCAAGAAAAAGGTTTTTCAAAACAAGGATCAAAAGGATTTTTTGAAACCTAAAAACAGAAAAACATGCACACAACGAGACAAAGAAAGATAACCTAAACCCTTATCCAAAAAAGGATATTTCTAAATATTTTGTTTACGGCCATAAAAGGCCAAGAAAAATATCAGCAGACCACCACCACTACATAAAAACAAATAGTTTAAAAAAAAGGGGACCCACAGGCCGGGTCCCCATATAGCCACAACAAATTTTTTCAGCTAGGAAGGACGTTACCACCAGAGTCAGGGAGAGTAGTCGGAGCACCACCGGAGTCAGGGAGAGTGGTCAGAGCGCCATCAGGGCCAGGAAGGGAAATATCCATAGGAGATGGAGTGGAAGTTCCAGGAGCCTTCGAAGAACTCGGGGCATCTTTTGGTCGGGGAGGGGACTCCATTATCCTCTGCTCCCGAGTCTTTAGATCAGACTCGGTGACATAGCAGGGAGAGGAAGGAGAAACGATAGCTCCATCGACCACAATTTTATCCGGATCCAAAGGAGAGAGATCTAGGTCGGGAGCAAGAACCCCGACCTATTCTTTAAAGATCCTCCATGCTTCTTCAGCCCCGTCAGCAATGGAGTCCTCCAACTCTGTATAAGCCTCCCGAGCTCTCATCAGATCCTTCTTCACCTCCACAAAGTCCTCGAACAAACTCGAATAACTCTCCTGCTCCTTCTCCCTCAGGCCCTCCGTCATGGAACATTGGGCCTGCAACTTCCTCTCCCTCTCCTGGAGGCCATCCATCTCTTCCTTCAATTTGGCGACCTCCTCCCTCAGCACCTTCTCCTGCCCTTGATATAAGAGAAGCCTCCCCTCCAGCTCTTCAACCCTCGAGGTTGAACCCAAAGAGCTGAGGGGAGTCTTCTAAAAAATATCAAGGAACTTTGTACATACCCCAGCCGCCCTGATACTCTCCTGAGCCAGAATAGTAAGGTGGTTTCGAACAGAAGCATCATCCATACTTATGCGAGTATGAGGATAGATATGCTTCCGAACAAACTGAGGCGCATCCACTTTAGCCTCACCTTCAAAAGAAGAGCCAGACTCTAAAGTCTTGTGCTTCTTATTTTCTGGCTCAGGGAAAGATCGGGGAGGAGGGGACGGCTGAGAAGAAGCTGAGGAAGAAAGGACAATAGGTCGGGTAGGGGTCCCCAAATTGTGAGAAGGAGGGGGAGGAGAGGGAAGAGAAGGACCAGTTACCCTGGCACCGCCGACTCTGGCGCGGGACCTCGCTTTGGCCTCCTGAGCTCTCTGATAAGACTCCCTAGAATTCTTCTTCGCCATTTCTGTAAAAGCAATTAGGAAGCTAAAGTCAGCAAAACAAGTCGGAGAAAACAAGTCGAAAAATATGATAAACAAACAAAAAGCTACCTAGTTGAGCCTGGACAAAAGTCGGAGACCCCTGGAGAAACTTTTTTGTATCCAGGTAGGGGGCTCTCCCCCACACTTCTCAGAGGAACCCCACAACGGCCGCCTCCACCTCATCCAAATCATCCAAACTATATTTTTCACAAGGAGAGGCCTCTAGCCAGTACAGAGGAAAGCGAGGAGAAGAATTTTCATCCAAAAAAAATGGGTGGTGGCCCTCTACAGCTTGAACTTTGAAAAAGAAATTTTTGAAGTCATGAAAGGATTCATCAAAAAGGGTAAAAACTCTCAGGCCTTGTATGGCCCGAAAAGACACCCACTGCTGCTCATTATTTTGCCCACTGAAGGGCTTGGTCATGTGAAAAAGATAAAAAAAAAAATCTTCAAAGAAGTCGGAAAGTCTAAAGCATGGCTGATAAATTGATAAATTTTCAGAAAACTCCAAGAATTAGGGTGAAGTTGGGTAGGAGCAACACGGCAGTGGCATAAAACAGTTATCTCAAAGTCAGAAAAAGGAAGAAAAACGCCCAGGCGGGTAATCATGCTCTCATACATATAGAAAAAATGAGGGGCTGCCTCAGAAGCCCTCCTAAAACAAACCCGGTCTTCTGGACCCGGGGTAATCAGTTCATATTTTGGCTCATTCTCATCAGAAGTACAGAGCCTATGATGAGTACGAAGGTTGGTGATAAAGTCGGTATCAACAAAAGGTTCTTCCCAAGAACCGTGACATCCACCCATTGAGCAAGAGTTTCTATAGAAGACATTTTTTCCTAGAAAGGGTTAGTGAAACCTACAAAGGAAAAAGAAAAAGGATCAAAAACAGGGTCTCTAAGAAGCCTGGAATCAAACAAAACAGAGTCACTAGAAGCCTACAAGCCAACCCTCCTCTCTAAAATAAAAACATGCAAACAAAAGCACTTCGTAAAAAGAGAGTAGAGAAAAAACTAACCTTTGCTTGAAAAAAAGGATAGGGGCAGAGGAATTTCTTCGAACAAGAGCTTCTTTCGAACAGAGGAGAGGAAGTGTGAAAGTTTTCAAAAACGAAGCAAGGAAAGAGAGGGAAAGTATTTATAAAAACGTTGGGGGCATAATAGTAAAAACGGAGGCCGTCATTTAAAGAGAGGCACCGTTCCCAATGTAACTGATCCCCGCGTATGAATACACAAATCCCTAACGGACGCGACGTTTGATTAGACGCGACTGTTGAGAATTTTTAAAAAACACGTCGGTTATGAAACATCACGTCGGCTCCTTATCAGGTCGGCTGCGGTCCCGAGTTAAATACTCGACCCCAACTCTTAAAAGAAATTGGGCTCGAGTAGGGGCACTGTTCATACCCTGGCCCAACATTAAGGCCCAGGTCCAAACGAAAGGCCCAACCCACAGGATTGAGCCTCGCCTGACACCGACCTTCCCCTGAGAAGTCGGTTCTTGATACGACTTGCTCCAAAGAAGTCAGGGACGAAGATCAGCTGGCAGATAGACACTCATTCAAACGAGTAACTGCCCCTAAAATCTCTCAACCCACTTCCAGGAGCCCTATCTCAACTTCCCTAAGATAAATGGACGGTTATCCACCTTAAAAGGTGGAACTACTTCAACGGTGGTTATTGGTTCACCACTATAAATACACTGACACCCCTCAGGTATCTCTAAGTCCCAATACTCTCTAGACCTGCTTACACCTTTGCTGACTTAGGCATCAGAGTGTCTTTGCAGGTACCACCCCACATTCACTCATACTCACAAGTCGGACGGAGGCCCAGAAGCGCGAATCCCTTCGAAAGCTTTCCCCCTCAAACGATTGGGCCAACCTAACGAGTCCAGCCCATTAATCTCTGGTTACCCATCGTAACAATTACAATGCATGAAATAATAAAGAAAAAAAGATTCTCACATGCAAAGCGCACACACTCTCATATGTATTTCGTATAATCTCACCATTGTAATACACTAAAATAACTCCCTCGTAATGAAGTAAAATGATAACGAATTTCATATTTATAAACAGAATTTTCAAATAACATAAAAAGTATTCAATGCGTAGATTATGTGTTGCATTAGCATCCAACTCCACGTGACATGTGGCCAGCGTGCAACCTGCATGTTGCAACACGCCTCTTGTGTGCTAAAACACGTGTCTTCCATGCCGGTGGACAGGCCCTTTTGCAGTGTCTATCCATGTGCAATTACACATTATCAGCCAATTTTAAACAAAAAAAAACACCATCTTTTTCAATTTTAGAAAAAAGAGCCAAATTAATGTCTCCCGAAAAATAATGCGCATAAACATTTTGGTTCAAATTTTATTTAAATATAATAAAAAATTAAAATAATAAAATGACAAGATCTTATGTAATAATGTAGCAGGGGATAAGATTCCTTCTTATCTATTGTATATCCTATTTTTATTTGTTGTGCAGATTTCAAATTTATTTGTAAGCTTTTATATATAGAGGCGTCCATCCTTGTAATAGATCAACTCAATTTTCAATAAAAAATTCACTATGAAATATTCATCAGGAATACTTGTTAAAATTCTCTCCCTCTCTAAAAACTTGATTCTTTAATATGTTTATCTTTGTTTTTTAGTTTCACGTATGTTCTAGACTTGTCTATTATCTGAGAATCTTGCCTATCAAAAATAAAACTGATCAGATTCATGAGATTTTCTAGTGTTGAAAAGAAAAAGAGTATCAGATCTCCAGATTATTTTGTTAAAAATTTCATTGACAACTTCTGTGTTAAGATTATTATAGGTATGTCAGGAAATAATTACAAAACTTCCTCTGAATCTTACTCGCCCTTTTTCTTGAGTAAATTTTATTTAAATATAATAAAAAATTAAAATAATAAAATGACTAAATTACTTTATAATAATCAATTAATAATTTAACATAGAAAAAGAATAATTTTTACTCTGCAGAATATATAGAAATTTTAATGTTTTTTTTAAGTAGTAGTCTTATTAATTCATTTAAGAAAATCGTAAATTAAAAAAAAAAAACCAAAGATTTAAAAAATATATATATAAAAAACCTTCACTTGTGTTATCTTTTCTTTTTTTGAGCCAAAATAACTGTTCCTGAAAAAGCTGACAGAGTGAGAGTGTGCGTCAAATTGCTATTTCAAGTGTTTTGCTGTCACACTCTTCAGTCTTCATTCTTCACACAACATTTCAGAGTTTCTCTTTCACTTTTCACAAACAGAATTCAGAATTGAGATTTGAGAACTGAGAACTGAGAACCTTAAACAGTGAGTCAGTGAGCAATAGTGAGTAATGCTTCTACTGTCTGCATTTCAATTTTCAAGTTCTCTCCTTTCTCTAACTCTTCTTCTATTAAATCTTCATTTGTGTATTCCGGGTAAAAAGGCGTAATCTTAATTTCTAAACGGTTTGTTTGGGAACTTTTTTTCATGAGATAGGTAAAGGGGTCAAGTTTCTATTCGGAATATTCAAATACTTTGTGTGGTGAAGTTGGGATTTTGAGAGTGTATAGCATGCATGTCCAGCCAAATACTCTCTTTTATCCCGAGGTGTTGCAAAAATGTGATTTTTTCTTTTAGTTTGTTGAAATTAAAAATGTTGCCTTTTAGAAATGATGACGATTTGTTTTTGTTCTCTTTGCAGTCATACTTATTTTTGTGACAGCTGAAATCTCTGGGTGAGTGGAAGGATATATCAGTGGATTGAAGATGGAACCATCAAATGTAGTTTCGGTGTTGCTTGAATTATTGGTTGACCCAGTTCTTGCTGCAAATGCTTCTAGCCAAGATAGTCCTCCACTATCTCAACAGCAATCAATAGCAAAACAGGTATTCTTTTTTTCATCTCTATAATCTATGCACAATAATCATAGCAATCCAAAGATTAACCTATGTGACTTGTTTTGACCATCGTTGAAGTGTGTGACATAGAACAAGGTATAATAGTCTTCTTTTGAAACAGGGTTTCTCAATAATACTTTTCAAGTTCTTAGTCAATTACAATTAGGAAATGCAAGCATCACAGGTTCACAAATATGCTTTTTATTGAAATGTATGCAGAAATGATTGTCTTCCTAGTTATTTATTAATGACTCTGGTTGTTGGCATTAGGTGCATTCTGTTGTGCTGCTGTATAACTATTACTACAGAAAGCAGCACCCGGAGCTAGATTTTCTACCATTTGATGAATTTTGCAAGTTGGCCGTGTCTCTGAGGCCAAGTCTGTTAGCATATATGAAATGGACACGTAAGTCTGATGAAACTGAGCTTGTCGATGCGGTGAACCAGCTATCATTAACAGAAGAAAAGATCATGGAGGCTTGTAATATAAGTAGATCTCTAGATCCATTGAAAAGTGTTTCTAATGTAGAGGGATGGCCTATTTCAAAAGTTGCTGTTCTTTTAGTTGACTGTAAGATGGAAAATTGCTTCTTGTTGTCTAGTTCCATCACTAAGGGGGTGTGGTCACTGATTGAAAAAGATGTGGATGCCTCCAGCTTAAGCTCTATTGTTTCAAGCGAAAGTGGAACTAGGTGTTACAAAAAGCGAAAAGTCATTGATGAACTTCAAAATACAAAGTTTCTGCAAATTGGGTACTCTGCTGTAAAGGAAGCTGCAGGTAATTATCCTTGTACAAAAATGATTGCCATGTCTATTGTGAGCCGCCGTTGCACTTAGTTGTAAATTGGCAGACTATTTTTCCATATCCAATCTATATAACGTAGTGTAGTTCTCGATGCAGCTGGTTACAACATTTTGCGGCATGTTTTTGTTTATGCTTTCCATCTATTCTGAGGCTATTGTTGAATCATATATTGTTCTCTCTTTGGTTAATATTGTGCTGTGCTAAAATGTTATTTAAACATACTTGCAGTCTAGCACTTGTTAATGTGTCATTTTATTGTAGTTAGGTTTTGATAGAACTACTTTTTTTGTAATGAAAAGTTGAATATGATTTTTGTATGTAATACAGGTGTCAATGAGACTGATATTACAGTTTTGGGAAGCTACACTGTTTATTCTGAGAGCAAAGAGAAAGAAGCTTCACGCTTTTTTATAATGAAGTGCTCCCAGTTGATCAATCAAGAGGCTAACCGAGTTCATATCCGAGATTTAATTCAAAGGTTTGCTTCAGTTGCCTCTTTTTGGCTGTTGGCCAATGAATTAGTCCTAAGGGTGAATGACATCATCACTTTCACCAGCTTTTCCATTGATAGTGTAGTGGTGTCTGCAACAGGCTGACCTGAATCTTCTCATTGTACTTGAAGTGGTACTTGTGTTCAGGATTTAATAATGCTTGGATATTTGTTGCAGACTTCGTTTTGATAAAGAATTCTGGCTTGAGACAAACTTTGTTTATTTTTCTGCATAATGATTTGTCTTCTCTTGGGTATAGGTTGCAGGGTCCTCTGGTCAAAATGAGTTCTAGCAGTTGGAGTATCACTCCAGTTGTTGAGTTCTTCCATTTGCTTCCTTATTCTGAAGTAATATCAGAATGGTTTTCTAGGTTGGTGAAGTTCTCCTTTCCCATTTTGTAGCTCATGATTTAGGTTGATTTTACAATATTTTCGACTTTTTACATCCTCTTTCTGTATTTGATGCCAGTTCATGCTTTATCGAATTTACCTCTTGAACTTGTGTGAATATGTCAGGCAGTAAAAGTTCTTCACGCTTATGACATTTCCAACCTATATAGTTGGATGATTGGAATATCGCAGAAATAGATTCTGTGCACATCATCAGAAGTCCCAGAGCCTTGATGTTCCTCTGATCATCAGTCATTGCCATTTTATATTTCCTTTTGACATATTTTTTGGTGCAATATATTTGTGTGTGTAGAGAAACCGACTCCAACAGTTTGCAAGAACCAACCCTGGGAGAGAAAAATGCAAATGCAGACGGTGCCGAGGGGACAGAATCACATATAAGCAAGGGCATGAATGTTGGCCTTGCTAGCAAGCTAAGCAGTGATAATATAGAATCAATGCAGCAAAAAGAGAACAACAAAAGCTGTACCATTGCAGAGTGTGGTTCTGTCAAGGAGGCCCAGGATATGGATTTGAACAATTCTTCTGTTGTTCCATCACAAAATAAGGAATGCCAGCTTAATGTCAATACATTACATGTTAGTGAAGATCAGAATATGGAAAATAAGTCCACGCAACACGACTCCAATGGATTTACACACCCTATTAAGGTATCAAATGTTTCTTTCTCACTAACTCTGTTTTTTTAATTATCATTTTGACTGCAGTTGGTGTACTACCTTGGAACTAAGAATTGAGCTAGCAGGGATTAAATTCAATTCTTTTATGTAGTTTAGTTTTGTTACCCCTTGTCTGTTTAGTAATGACAGAATGTGCAGATATTGGCATCCACAATGAATGATTATTAGTTCACCAGTCTGTGTTCACTTTTTAAGTTTTGTTTTAAGATAATATTTTTCTATTGAAAGTTTGTAATGTGCCATGGTGTTTGAGGTTAGTAAGTTAACCAATTTTACACCTATATTCTCCAAATTACAAAGAAGTATTTTTGTTCCCCTACTTACTAGTTTTCCTCCATAAGAAGAGTTTTCAAAGATGTATTTCAATATTTGTTATTTCTCTCATCCATTTGCATGGCAATGGTGTCTGGCAGGTTGTGAAGGTTGATCCAACAATGAGTCCTATTGCTGAGGGCGGGACCAACAATCAATCTGCTTGTAATAAGATTTGGGGCTCTAAAGATTCTGAAAAAGGCATCCATGAAGAATCTGCTCCAGTTGCAAATAATTCTCATTCAAATATTGAGAAGCTCCAAAATCTTTTATTAGATTCAAAGGGGGAGACACTGTCACAAACATCCCTCGCTGTTCTTAATCGAGAGAAGAATGAGCTGGTAAAAACTTTTTTACTGCTTTTCTTGGTGACATTAATGTTTAATTCACTCTAAGTAGCTGGCTATGGACACCTACACATGGTTATTTATCATTAACCTGATAAAATAGTGAAAGAAACTTTTTTGCTTGTTACTGCCATTTATTGGCTTACTTGAGATCAACTCTCATATAATTCGAATGGTGAAAAGCCCTGCATTTGCACTTATCTTATACTTGGTTTTTGTCTGCAGACTCTTCGGCGTCAAATGATAGATGAGGATATTGCTCTATGCGATAAAAAAATTCAGAGAATTTTAGCTGGTATGTTTTCCTATAATGTTGCTTGTCCCTTTTTTTTTAATTTTTGTGTCTGCTTCTCTCGGTATTTATGTTAAAGGAAAAACATTCTTTCAGTTACTTCCCTTTTATAATTAATTTTCTCAAATATCAAGCAAGTTCTCAAAAAAGATGCCTGTTATTTCCCTATTGGCATTTTCCCTATTTCATGACCACATCAAATTTTGTTTGCATTAGAGGCATAGTATTTGAGAGCATAATTGACTTAAGCAAACTGATATTTTCACCTATCATTTAAACTTTGTCAATGTGTGGGTTGAAAAGATGATGATTGGTTTTGCTTGCTTAACAGATGTGGAAGATAGTCTGGAAACAACGATAGATGCCATTATAGAGGGTTGTAATTATTCATGGGAAGGAAATCATGGAGGGATAAGAAAAAATCTTGAGGATCCATGCTTAGCTCCATCTAATAAGATGAAAAGTGGGGGAGATTCTGTACTCATTGCACAAAGTCCTTGCCAGGCAAGACAATTTCCAACCTAATACTAAATTATGCATGTTGTGATTGGTGTTTGTGGTGCATTCACATGCTTAAGTTATGTGTTTGAGTAAAACAAGAGGAACCGGTTTAACGAATCTATGATGCCTTGTTAATCTGTTTCTACAGAGGGTCCCATGATCCATGAATGTTGCTTTATCAGTGGGAGACTGTTAGATAATACTGATAATAACGCTTATGTTCATGACCTGTTAGTTAGCAGTCAATGGCAACTGTTCCTTTGATCTCCATACAAGTACTCAGATCTCTGTTTAATCTTGCAGGAACTAGACAGTATATGTAATGAAAATATTTGGACCATACCGATGTATCGAGTATCTCCATCAGACGGTAAGTTGTCCAATTTAGGTGTAGAAGCCAAGATTCTTGTGATACAGTTATGTTGCTTGTATACCTATGTTGAAGAATTATCATGTATTTGACATGCACTATATATATACATTGCTTAATGAAGGTGGATTCCGAGCTTTGGTGACCTTTAAAGGACCCGACTTTGAGTGTTCATTGGGGGGTGACACTTGTTCCAATCCTCGCGAAGCAAGAGACTCGGCTGCTGCAAGGGTGTTGGCTAACTTAAGAAGCAAGCAAAAATCGGCTAGTGATTTTGACTCCAAGGCATAGAATCAACAAACTTTCTAGATTTTTCTCTTCCTTTGATTTCTGTTTAGTGTATGAAAAACAAAAGTAGTTTTTATTTTACTGATTTGACAATCGATGTGCGTTATATTAAGTATAGCAGCTGAGTTTGTTGCTTGGTCCCAAGTTATCTGTTATCTCGCTTTACTTTTATCTTTTGTTATGATCATTAATGTGTTGGTGAACAGAAATGTTTTCTTTTTGAAAGTGAATTTCCAATAACTGTTGCATGGATGGATATATTGTTTTTGTGAAACGGCCATGAACATATATGAGGTCTTCTTCGTTGTTTTTGCGTGTTTTTGAAAAACTTACAATTTAAAATTAGTTGTAAAGATATATTATATATAGTCTTTTGTGATATAAATTCCAAAACAGCTTTATCATTTTCAAAATGTTTTTATTTTTATTTTTTTAGAAAAAGCTGTTTCGTAGCTACCGAATTATCAAATAACGCAGTACTTAATTATTATATTTTTTTAATGATTAAGTACATCAAAATCATTATATAAATACATCAAAATCAGCCACTAGTATAAAATATATATTAAAATGTAAATACACATTAAAAATAAATCGAATAATACATTTATATATAAATAATTAGTAACTAGTTTTGATGACTGATTTTGGTATGCAAATAATATTTTTGGATTCTAAATATCAAATATTTTACCATGTAAACGAAATACAATCCAAATAAAGAATTATCTTAAAACTACTTTTCAACAAAAAATTATCCAAGCATCAATTTCAATATCTAACAACAAAAATATCTTAAAAAATGTCAACTTGTAAAATTTATCCATGGCAGCAGAGTTTGCCATGTAATTACCATAGACATAATCCTAGCTTCCTATAGCTACATCTTATGGTTTCCTATAGCTATGCTACTCTGGATTTGAGGAAAAGAATGCCTGTAAATAAATTTATTTAGTTTGATTTGTGTATGCGACCTTCAACTTAGAACCTTTCCCTTTTTCACAGTAATTTAAAAATTTGCACCATCCTCAACAAAGTTTAATAAAAAACTCACAGCTGAGGTCTTACAATCAAGTTTGGTTTGGGAAACCCTCTTCATGATTCTTGAATAGAGCCTTTCGAGCTGTGGAATGCTGTAACCGTCGCTGCGCTCGACAAAAAGCTGCTTAATAGACTGCAATCTTGTTGAAAGTTCAGTATCTGATATCGTGGCGTCTTCAAGATTGCTACCATGAACACTTTCATTTGTACCCGTTCCATGCAAATTCCCATCAGTTGATTGGGTTTGACTCTTGGATGGTAAAGGGTCTTGTCCTGACTTATCTTTTGCTATTTAAACCCAATTTTGAAAACTTCAAATAATCAGTATTTGATTAAAGGAAAACAGTGAACAATCAATTGATAATTTGCAACCAAGCAACACGGAACCAGCGTATTTATACGCATGCATACAGAAGTGGTAACCAAATACTAAAAGGGAGTAAATGGAATCCAGAAGTTCTACAGATTCGTCACTGACGTAACATTCATGATTATCATGCCTCAGGTCAACTCATGAAAGCTAAAATACCATTAATATTAGGTACAATTCGAATGAGTTCCAGATATTATAATTTATTAATTTTACATTGGAACATAAATAACAAGCATACTGTAAATGAATCTATCCATACCTCCACGTGCAACATCAGAACTCTTCTTAGTATGCTTCAATGCTTCATAGCTCTGATCCACACTAACCTCTGGTTCGACATTACGAAGTCGAGCACTCAATCTAGTGGCAGTTCCCAGTTGTACAACGGGAGTAGCAGGGAATGTAGACCCCCTTAATTCATTAGACAAATGAACCGGGCCGCCCTGGGCAGCAATCTTGTCACAGTATGCAACTAATGCTGGATCCATCTGTGAGATCATCCCATGCACCTGACAAATGTAAAGAGGAGAAAAAAAGAAGCAAGGTGAGTGCACAACTGAACATTTATAGACACTGGTCATCAGCATAAAAGCTCCAGCTCAAAACTAATCATAAAAGGAAGTTCATTTATACCACATCACGGAGCTGACAAGCTCTACTCACAATCCGAGCACCGTTGTAATCCTCTCCATTGTAAGCCTGTGGGAAAAATAAAAAGGATCAAATTCAGATAATAAAGCACTCTCAATCATTTTCAACTGTCACATCACAAGAATGGACATTGGATAGGACCCAGCCAAGTTAAAGGCCACAGGATGCATACCTTTGCATTGGAAACAATAAGATCGATGTCCTGGAGGAATGCAGAACGTGTAATATACCAGCCATTATCAACACGCTGCAACATGGTTACCATGTCCATCGGGTTCTGGATAATTGAGTGATAGTTAGGAGCATCTTCGTCTGAGACTGGATAATGGAAGAGATTATATCGCTTGTCATATAATATCCTGCCACAGGAACAGAAGAGATGAAATCAGAGAGCCAGAGAGAGAAGCTTTATGTGTTCAATTAAAGATGACAATGTCCCAAGTGAAGCCAAGAAATCATGAATTTAGAACATATTAGTTGCACTTGTCTTACTTGCAATGCTTATTCGTCACATACTCACATCAGTTATATCAATTTAAAACAATTTATAGATATTTTTGTTGGTGTATTTTAGATAGCATTCAGAGCTTGGTTAATGAAACAAAACCCATTAAGGACTTTAGGATCATTCTGCAACAATGTCATTAGAAGTTTAAGACATCAATCAGACCAAGAACAGGCCAAAAGGTTAAGAAAAAAATGTTTTTGAGAATTGCATAGACCTAGTAACAAATCTGGCATACTGAAGCATCCACAAGTATGTTAACCTAAGAATCGTTTAGGAGTTATGTAATTTGTTTACTTAAAGGAATCACACAAGCTCTACATATCCATCCGGATAAATGTTTGGCAATAACATATTATGCAACCATCATTTCAAACGGCAGAAATCACACTAAATAGATCTCCCAAGCTGTTGACATACTTGTTACAAACATCTCTAAGGCACATGCGCAATCTGCGGAGTGCATGTTGCTCAGCTTCCACCTTTGCTTTAAGTTCGGATGCCTTTGGACCACTTGCTAGTTTAGGTGCCTTGGGAAGTTCAGAAAAGCATCCTGTGTCCAGGGGTTTCTTGTTCATTATCCCAGAAAAGACCGACAAAACAGCTTCCACTAAATCAGTAAAAAACAACATCCTATCTTCGGCTGATGGTATGTTCACTTGATAACTGTCACAAGGGTAAAAAGGCCATAAGCATACCAGAAATAAAATTCCAGGGAGGAGGAATATTACTAAAACAGCCAATGTGTTGATCAAAAGAAAAACACACCCACTTCAGAACTCAAATTGATGTTGGCTGTAAAATAGAGTTCACTTTTAACATACACTGAATCATGAGGGAAAACTGAAATAGGCACTTCTTTAACTTCAGCAAGCTGGACTGATGATGTTCCAAACAGTAATATAGGCAAGTCAGATGGCAATTCTTCTAGTAAGGTTAGGAGAACAGCCCGGAGCTGTTCATGTGCCTGAAAGATTATTGAATCAATCAATTCAGGCAGCACTAAAGCAGCTATACAATTAGAAAACCTGTCCAAATGAGATTAAATTTGGAAATGCAGATTCTGTTCCTTAAGCATACATAATTACAGAACTAGGATATATATACTCACAGTTTCCCACCACACATCAAACTGTGGTAAATAGAGAATTGACGGCGTTGTTCGTCTAGCTTCATTAAATATACGAATCAATGCCTCCTCTGGTGTTATTGCACTTGAATCTGATACAAGAACTGAAATACCTAATGAAAAAACAGGAAACTTTTCCAGTTCATGTAAAACTGCAGGCCCAAGATGATCCTGTTATAGTAAATAGTACGTATATTCAGTCTTTGACTACTGCAACAACAAACTTTTAATTAACATTAAAAGGTCACAGGATAATTACCAGCCCAGTACCTTCACTTCCACAAAGTAGAAGTCTAGGTCGATACACAAGTGGAATTGCGCGCCCAAAGGCATGCGTTGATAGTTTAATAAATTCTGATGCAACTGAAACTGGAAGGAAAATATCAGATACAATACCCATGGCTGCCTCTAGATGCCTGCGAAGACATGGTCGAACAACTAGAGACAATGGCCTAGAGTGCACAACTGCACCCCTATGAGCAGCAGGAGTAATTGTTGACATAGCTTCAGTAAAGTGATACTTTTCAACCTTGACTGAATCAACATCTATGAGAAATTGGTCATCACTAGTATAGACTTGTGGATATTTTTCACGAAATGCACAAATAGCAGCTTCAGTACAGAGGGTCTTTAGGTCGGCACCACAATATCCTACACAACTAGATGCAAGTTCCATTCTCAGTTCATCTGAAGGAGCATGTTTCCACTTGCGTGTGTGGATGTCTAATATTTCAGAACGTGCCTCACAACCAGGCAATGGAAACTTAAATTCCCGATCAAATCTACCAGGGCGCCGCAAGGCTCCATCAATGGCATCAATCCTGTTGGTTGCTCCAATCAGAACAACTTGTCCACGAGAATCAAGACCATCCATCAAAGCTAGCAAGGTGGAAACAATGGAATTATGAATCTGCTCTTGATTGCTAGACCTCACAGGTGCAAGTCCATCTATTTCATCAAAGAATATGATAGAAGGTTGATTCTTTTGAGCTTCCTCAAAAAGTAGTTTCAGTTGTCTTTCAGCCTCACCAACCCATTTGCTTAGCACATCTGCTCCTTTGCGCATGTAAAAGCTGACCTTCTGGCCAGCTTTTGAAGCAGCACAAGCCAGAGCTCTTGCAATCAAAGTTTTACCTGTGCCAGGGGGGCCACATAACAACACCCCCCTAGGTGGTGTGATATGATAACTTGCAAAGAATTCAGGATACAACAAGGGAAAGAAAATCATTTCCTTCAAAGCATCAATGTACTTAGAGAGCCCCCCTATATCATCAAAACTGGCACTATCAACGGCCTGCAAAGGTTGGATATCTGCCCCACCCTTAGAGCTTGGACCAGCAGTTTGAACCCCAGTTACTGAGGTGGAAAAAGCATCTCCTTCATGAACCCAACCTGAGGCAGCAACATTTAATCCCCAAGTTGTTATCCCATGCATGTCTAATCCTCCAAAAAGCCATGGTTGGCAAGGTCTGCTGTCCCCATGACCCCATGGAATAGCAGGATATTGGTTCAGCTCATCCACAATAAGGGAATCATCAGAATATGCAGGCCTTAACCAACAACGCTTCTGCACTCGTGATCCACCCTTCTTTACACCCTTGTTAACCTTAGTGCCCATGCCTTGATGTAGCACTCTTTGTGGAGATCTCGGTTGGATCTTACATTCTGCCATGGAGGACCTGCGGACATCTGGACGATTTCGAAGATCATAACGTCTTCTCCCAACCTGCTCTTCTTCACCGCCTTCATCATCACCATCTTCATTTCCTTCATCCTCAACATCTTCATCAATCTCATTCTCGCCATCAACATTTCCATTTTCTGTTTCATCTTTCCCAACCTTCTCTTCTGCAAGTTCCTGTTTATCATCTGATTCCGAAATCAATTGTTGCCTTACAGTAGCCCTTGTCAAATGGAGAGGTCTTAGACCTTCACGTCCAGGGGTCGATGTAGTCTTCAGAGCTCTTTTGCGCTTATAACACAGCATCTTGTGCTGATTGAAACTATTGTTCATCTGGTTTCTCTATGATTTATATGCAGGTCTCTGAAACAAAACCACAAATCTGCAGCTCCAATAACATTGAACCACAGCTTAGCACCCAGAATTTTACATTAGATAGAGTACAAAACCTCACCACTATGTCTTTGACCTTGGCCTCAGAACTATCAGCGTAATCTTCACAATTCACAGTCCTTCTCTCCCTTGTTGAACATCAAAGACTGGCAAAGCCAGACTGTGAATAAAGAAAAGATGGCACAGCGCCGGAATTTAAAATATCTTGTTTCATAATCGAGGAATGAATACAATTATTCGACCAACATTAAATGGCATGGCTATAATAAATGATTAAATGAAATAAGTATACAAGATTTCAAAATAATATATTCTTTCCGGTGTAAGCACATATTAATTTAGGTCTCTGCTGCCTTTCAATTATTACATCAATTCATCAAAGACAATCAGTTGCTTCCAGCGAAAACGTCATTCAAGGACAAAGATTCAATCAAAAGGGGAACTCAAAAGTTTTCATAAAATCACATCCACTGAATCAGATGTTGATGATTGTCCTGCATATATCAAACAACATTCACAGCTAAAGCAATAAAAGTAGGTGCAATATACACAAATAACTATTATATACAAACCATACTTTCAAGCAGACTACTTAGGCCTTCTTATACACAAGAATCAATGGCTTCATGTGTTGGTGATCGGAAAGAGCAGATGTACGCAGCCTTACTCTTGCATGCGGAGAGGTTGTTTCCAGAATTTTAAACCAAGAGTCTCCAAGTCGATGTAGAATATTTACGATTGCGCCGATACTCACCCTAACACAACAATACTATACAACAACTAAATAATATTATTCAATGCCAAGGTTTCCTTTAAAAAGAGTAAAATTAAACAATGAAGCCTAAAAAGGAAAGATATTTCTCTTTAGATGTAATTTGACCTATTAAAAAAAGTACAAGAAAGGAAAGAGGTATAAAGAAGGATACTACTTCGGCGCAGCATTTCCTAGCAATGCCACAACTCACAAATGAAAGAAAATATGTTATTTGTATTAAAACATCATAAGAAAGAAACTTGTGAGTTGACAAATCTAGCAGACTATTTTGGTTAATTCTATTAAGTACCACATTCCAAACAAAAGACCCCTCAATAGAGTTATGGGGAAGCTTTCAAATTCCCAAAACAAGAGGATAGAGAAAATTTGTTCAACCGGAGGGCTGCAAATGTTGAGCTGGGTCCTGGGTGAAGGATTCACAAAAATATATGTACATCAGAACCAAATGGACATAAGGATCAAATACAATGTCAGGGAAAGAAGAATAATTTTCAGTCCAAGAGTCCAAAATAATAAAGCAAGTTCAGCAGTTCTATCATTAGGGTTTCAAACAGCTAATGTAGTAAGCAATACACAGACCTAACAAAATATAACAATCAGATTTTGAATGTCACTGCAAAACAAAAAGACAGTAAAGAAACAGGAAAAGATCAGCAATAAATACACCTTAATTTATACTCTAATCATAAATGGCTTAACCTGCCAGGTATCTTTTACTTCATAACTTCACTTGGAGTCAAGAACCAAGTTTTGACAAATAATGATTTCCAATAGTCATTGCAATGATATAATTTACATAATTCAATAATTGACACAGAATAAAAATTTCATGTGGCACCCCCTTTTCATCAGAATGATTATGATACAGAATCTTGAAACTTATACGACAGTAAAGCCTTCCCAATAACATCGATGATTCTCGACCCTATTTAGATTGCGGATACATACGTTAGAATCCAAATCTTGCAGGTGCCGATTCCCAGGACACGAGATTTTGGTAATTTGCAAAGCTGTCGTCCTTCTCCTGTTCTTGCTTTTCTTGTTGCCCATAAGATTTGAGCTGCAATACAATCTTGGTCGTACACAAAGTTTAGTCCTTGACTTGATCCTATCGCTTGTTCGGACCATTCCCTTGTCTCGATCGTGTTGGATACATCAGAAGAACACTAACTCTAGTGGTTACAAATATCTGTGATCAGAATACATCTATCTCAGTAAGCTGCACCTGCAAATCCCTATTCAGCATGACGCATTCCTCTAACTGATTTACAAATTCTCGAGAGAGAGAGAGAGAGACCTATGCAGCATGAAAACAAATTACGACCCAAAAATAGAAAGAAATTTGTTTTTCTTTCTAATTTTACATTACAAAGCGTTTTCATGTATCAAAACACATTATTGGTGCTTCTAATGAAGGCGAGGAATCAAAGAGCAACGTAGAAAAAAAAACGGAAAAATTAAAATCAAACAGAGCAAAAAGAGGTTGCATGAGTACTATTCACATTGATCATAAAAGAAATATAATTTTTTATTAAAAAAAGAAAAAATAGGAAGTGCATGAGTGCAAAACAAGCGATAGCATCTCGCAGAATCAAAAGAAAAAAAGGAAGGAACCTGATCGATGCTGCATGAACAGAGAGAGAGAGAGAGAGAGAGAGAGAGAATTGAGTTGCCTCTGTTTCTGTTTCTAGGCCAAGCAGAGTACAGAAGATTAGAAGAATCCAAACCCAAATCACATTCAGAAATACGGGTCCCCTTTATTATATTTACCTTTTCGATTTTATTTTTTAGGAAAAGTATAAATAAAATGATTATTTCTTTTGCTTTGATTCGATTATTCTAATTTTAAAGTTTAGGAGGTAATTTGGAGTGGAATATTTTTTTACTTTATTGGGTCAATTTTAGAATTCATTGTTTACATTATTTACAAAAGTTTTTGTGTACCTAACAAAACCGTATTTTTTAATTCTGCAAAAATCAAGTATATTTTTTACTCTACTCTTATAGAACTAAAATAAAAACATGTGAAAATTTGAATTGATGTTAAATTCACTTATAGAAAATTCAAATCTTGTTTTAAATAATTCATTGGCAAAAAACAAACTCTTAAATATAGATCAGTGATCACTAATCACTAGAGAAGAGAAGGAAAACGATATTCTTCCGGTTTGACTAAAAATTCAGTTTTCTTACTCACCAAAGGCTTTATAATAGTAAAAGATAAATGGGAAATACACAAGCTTAACAGTAATAAAAGTGGCAACCTATAACCATAACCATTTTTATTCCTAAAAATCTCTTTAAATATTGACAATTATAATGAAATTTATCGACATAATTATACATTTGCTGGAAAGAAACACCCCCCTCCCCTCTCTCCCCACCCATCTCAACATAAAGATAAAAAAAGGCAATATATCTTTTAAATTTCCCACACTTTGGGCAAGAATGGTAAAAACCATCTCAATAATCAGCATTTAGTTTATCATCGATGCAAATAATGAAAAAATGGCTTCTATGTTTTGCAACATAGTTTGCATTAGCATCCCGCAGCTCTCAGGAATTTATCATAAGGGCTTGAAGGTGGTAGTCTCAGAGAATTTTGCTGCACTAGAACTTGATCCTGTGAAATAGATTGCTCCTGGCTCACTAACTTTAAATCATCTTGTAAAAGTTTCTGCACCTGCAGAATTGCACGGTACAAACATATAATTTCTCAGTAATTAACTTCATTAGTTTAAATCCTATCTAGAACCTAGATACTGTAGGAAAAAAAATCATTCCATAACTTTTGTTTACAGAAAAATCAACTCCTTTTTGTGAACACACTAACCTTAGTTGGTAGAGGGGGAACTTCTACTCCCCGTTCACTTGGAAGAACTATGGCCTTGACATCTGATCGATGCTTGAAACTCTGAAGAACAGACATCTTCTCTTGTTTCCCATTTACAAGTGCTTCGCACTGGTCCTTCATTTGGTCATAGGGTAAAGGATTTGAGGAAATGGAAAAACTGGCAACTTGCCGTGCGGTTTCGGTAACCTGTCCATGCAAAATAATCCACGTGTTTGAGAGAAGAAGAAGAAACACAGTCCCCAATCAACTATAGTGTGAATGTTTACCGATTCTAATAGTTGGTTAACACTTAGAACATCAGCAGTATTGGTTGAGAGTGATGTTCTGCGATCAGACTGACTTCCGCTTGGTTCAGGCCCAGACTCTTCACCAATCGAAAACTTTGAAGTCTCTATCTGGAAAACGACCCACCACAATATTAGGCACACAAGTTTTCAAAAGCCAATAAACAGAGAAGCAACTTTGGATCAATTATTAAATTTACCTCATCAAAATCAGGGAACTCAATCTGATCACGCGGGGAAAATTGCCCTGGTGTCTCCATAAACAGTGAAGGTCCTGAAGGATATGCCTCATCAACGGAAAATCCCTGTAGAATTTGTGTCTTTATGTTGGACAACTCATCCTGTTAAACAAAAATAAAAATCATATTTCAGCAAATGTGCTTATAAAACATCCTCAACAAGCCACTAGACTGCAACTTTAGCTTATCAACACATATTGTGAACATACCTTGCATAAGATGTGCATAAATGCATAATACCAATGGGTTAATTAGGCCTAAGTAACACTTATTACGAATGTGTTTGTAAAAACTAAAAGAAATTGATCAATTTTAAGATAATGTCAGCCCAAGCATATTACTCATATTACCTTGGACAATTTTGAGAATTTAATCATAAAGTATGATATCACAGTCTCTTTCAACTGCTCGTCATCCAATTCTATGGCTGAAAGTGAGTTTATAGCGGCAATTTCATCTTCTTGTGACCCATAAATGGTCTTTTCTGATTCTATACAAACAGCTTGCAGTCTGATATCATCAACCAATTTGAGAAAAGGATCTACCTGTTGATTTATGACTTAACTTGTTAACCTCATTATTTTCAAAAAATACAAATATATTGAAAGGAAGCTGAAGAACAAGGCCATAGAATGAGGATAAGTCAAGAGATTCGGAGAAGAAATTTACTGTAGCCTCTGTCAGGGATGATTTAACTTTCGGAATTAAATCAGGGAAATTGCCTGCCCTGGCAGAGAACATAAGCATGTATGAAGCCAAGGTAAAAAGGGACCTCCTGCGAGTTGGTTGCAAGCCTCCTTTAACAGACATGTAAGGAAGGAATCAGAATTTTCATCAGAGAAATTATTATTCTCAGGGTCAGTTAGGAATGAGAGTAAAAACAGTATAAAATTTTATGCAGGGGTTTATGGGTTAAATTACATGAAAATTTGATCCTTATAGTTTTGCCTCCTTTTTTCACTCTCATACCAAACTCACCCTCAATAGGACAATTCATCTAAAGGTAAACATTTGAAAACACTGAAATTGTGATTCCATTATTGCCTCTGTTCCAAAGGAAATAACATTTATCTCTTTTGTATAAAAATAAGTCATTCAATGATGACTCTGTTCCCAGCCTTGAATCCATGGAGACAGGAGTACTCTTATGTCATTCCTTCCTACAGATAAGAAAATCATCCGTACATCCAACTTACCTTCTTGGTCCAAAGAGATGCTTCGAAGGGAGAATGCTAATTGGAAACATCTAGCCAAAACCCTGTAATTGGATGCCTGACAAAGCAATTCATATCACCATTAAATTATAAAAATTAATTAAAATATGAAAACAGATTTGGATAAATAGATTTTAAAGCTAGCGGGATTAGTTAAAAGGCTATGAATAGCATTTTTTTTTTTTTCATTTCTGTAAAGATAAAGTTTGCTGTCAAAATTATTGCCACTGCCACTAAATGCAGGCTCCATTTTGACACCAACTTGAAATATTCTTTTTAAGTTGCTGAAATAGCTAATTGCATTTCATAATAAATTGGAACTTGGAGGCTTTTATGGTAACGAATGTATCTGCAAAATAAATTAAAAAAAAAAAAAGCAACCCAGCTACTAGAAAACATATAATTCAAAATTTAGACAATACATGAATGATGAACAAAATGGCAGTGTCATTGTTTTGTTGTTTTCACAGATCACAGATATTTAAAACCAATCATGACACTTGATATACATCAATCTCACCTTAGAACGAGTAAACAATAAAGAGATGCTAAAAGTGTGTGCCATTGCCTCAAAATTTGCAGGGCCATTTTCTACAGAGGTTGCCTGAACCCAGATCGAGGAAAGCAACAGACTCACTTGGTGACTGCTCAATCTAAGAGAACCTAAATCCTGAAAAGAATAACCCCATGGTTAGGAACAACCAAGGGTCTCCATTGTTGGACAAGAAAAAATAAATGACCAAACCAACTGATAGATGTATGTAATAAAATTGAATCCAAGAAGAATCAATAAAATTTAAATATGATCGACACGAACTCCATCATATCATACGCTCCCACTATGGCACTATTAAGATAATACAATTAATACTGATAAGTAGAAAATGTCATACCTCTTTTCCATCAGTTAGTGCATGAGTAAAGCTATAACCACGATATGGATGAACAGCATTTTTATCCCCAGTAACTCCTGCAACCGTGTTTCCTTCTAGCAGTTTCCCATTTAAGTGTTCTGCTTCAGAGAAACTATCATGCTGAATGCGGAAACTATTACTCTGTACCTTCATAGCCATCTTTGTTTTCTGGTCCAACCAAGGAGAAACCATTGATGGCATAAGCACCATAGAGAAGACACTATGTGCTCCAATTTGTGTTTCACGGTCCGGATGAGCCATGGCCACAAGCAATTGATGGAACAAGGCATCAGGGAAAGCCTGGAATAAGTCCAGAAAACACCCTATGTCTTCAGATAAACGAATAAAGCTGAATAGGTAGAAATGTTATTTCCAGTCTATGTAGGAATGCTTGCCTTCTTCTGATATGACACATTAGGGACAGAACTGATTAATTTTGCGGTTTGATAGACAGCAGAGATTGTTGTTCTGGCTATGAGGGTAGAAGTAGAAATATTCTCTAAAACCACAGCCATCAAATCAAGAATGGGTCCTACATCCCCAACCTGTTAAAAGGAGAAGCATTCTGATAAGACTGCTACAACAAAGTCAATTTCAATAATGTAATAATTATATTAACACTCGATTCTAACAATCCCCAAGACCATTTTAATGGTATAATAAGATGCAAGTCGAGGAGGAGCCAAGAACTTCTCCCCCCCCCCCCCCCTTTTTTTATCTTCTTAAAAAGAGGTTACTGGTAGCTTTTTAACGTTTACATTAACAAACAACAGAAAGGATCTGTACACGTCTAGAGTCCAAGAAACTTCACTCAATAAAACCATAGCCCTAGAATAATGCCAGGTGTCATATAACAAATATAAAAAGAAAAACAAAATTTCATACACACCTTGTTTGAAAGTTGTAATATACACCTTTCTATAGCAGACTGAAGTTCAATATTTAACTTATATGCATCACTCCCAACGCTCGAAGACTCAGCTGAACTTTGCAGGCATTTCCTTAAATGTTTAATGAGGTCAGATATTGCACCAATGATTGCAACTGAGGACTGCGGCTTCACATTTTGTGTGAGGTGAGTGGTGGTGTTAATTATATCAATTTGTAGGATAGGTTGCTTGGCAACATTCTTATGATCCAAGTGCTTGACCAAGATGGACAACAAAAGATGAGAGTTATCGCCTGATATTCAAAATGCAATAATTAATTACATGAAAAAAGAAAGTATCAAAATCAGAGAACATCATGTATAACTCGGCCTATGTTTACATAGCCGGTTCACGAGAAGGGTTGTGTTAGGTTTGCAACAGCCGATGTAAAACTTTGCCACATCCCTATGCATGACCACGACGCAATGACGTCTTTGGATCCATGTAGCCAACCCCATCTAGTGGGAAAATGCTTTGTTAAGTAAGTCGAGACAATATATAGCACTGAATGTTCCAAAGCTACCTGATTCTGCTAGAAGGGTTTGTAAATACGTCAAAACAGAAGATGCAACACCCTTTTGGGAAGACCAGTGATTTTCAATATCAAAATTATGAAAAAGTGGTTCAAGGACACGCCGCACAGTTGTAGCTTCCTTTGCCAATTTGGCCATATTATACAAGCAAAGCTTTGACCAATACGTAGGATCCTTAGTGGTGTCCCTGTAAAGTTGGTGAGGCTCTCAGGTGTCAAGAGTGTCAGCTTCATAATAAAGAGGGGACAAAAATAACAATAAGACATACAACTTAGACTCCATCTCAGTTCTTGTCAACGAGGAAGAATTCTTTGTAGAGATATCTGGTAAAGAATGTCCACCATCTGCTTCTTTAGGAAATCCTTGAGCCAACTGATTCTGAGATTGTAAATCAAGTTTCTCTACTGCAGCAACATTGGACGTAGATTGGAGATCCATGTAATTCTCCAAAACCACTGATATAATCTATCTCAGAATCCAAATAATGAACAAGAAATAAAAAAAGAAAAACAATGAGATTACCAAAAAAATAGTTTTGGTTCAAGTGCAAACTAACCACAAAATTCACCCAAGTTTCAGTGCAAAAGTTAGAGGATAAAAAAAAAAAACAGACACACTAAAATAATCCAACCCAGCTATATGCCACTGCTTGCATGAATCAACAATAATTGAAAAAATAGTGTAAAATAATACTCACTTTGTCAAGATCCATGGAAAGATGTGAGTGTTCACCCATGAACTGCACCTGGTCAAGAACAGAAAAAGCGGTGAGAACAGAAGGCATCAGTAGAAGGAAAGAATGACCTTTAAAGGAAACTAACAGAAGAATAGTGTGGTAGGAACAACTGAACAAGGAAGCCACTAGCTCATTTAAATGATTTAAAAGTACTATTCTTAAAAATTTTTGTGAACAAAGCTTCTAGCCTTCTTCAGCTCTAATTACTGGGTTTTACCAGTTTGTACTCTATCTCCTCCAGCACATACCCTTTTCACTATTTAAAAACTATAAAGCAGACAAATTGAAACTTCTAATGACCATGTTTTCAATTGTCTATGTATACCCACGGCACTCCTTTTTGTAGAGAAAATAGGACACGTAGATCCTTGTGTATATTCATCAATAAAGTAAAGTAAAACCCTTTCTTACATGAACACAGAAATGCATAAGCATATTCTGCAGGAGGTAACAAATGAACCAGACCAGAAGCATTACCATGCAGGATAGAGCTTGCAATCCAGCAGAGCGTAGACGCAGAGCTCGATCATCATCTCCCACTTCTTGAGCCATTTGGCATAGTTTTGGGATAAAACCTTCTAAGTTGAACATGTATGTACCATCTGTCTACTTTTAACTCAGAAGTGTCAGTACCTCTACACTAAAGCCATTCAAAGAATATGAATAAAAGAGTACTCTACATTTTCTACAAAGGCAACAGCATCAAGTAGCAAGACTCAGAAAGTTGGACTGATATAGATAGAAATAGAAGTTGAAATCAGTGAATATGCCTTAAAATGGCGGCAAAACTCTTGCATCATAACCTAACTGAATTCAATGCTAAGAAGTCAGAAAGGTTGCCAAATACCTGGCAATCTATAAACCCAACAAGAGTATTGCAGCCTAAGATCCGCAGTTCATCTGCCTGAGTTTGCTCTAGAAGAGTGCGAATGATCCCTAATAAACTATTAGCAAAAAGTGGCCTGCAAGGTTAAGAACCATAGTTTGAATATTATTAGTTAATAAAATGAAGTAGCACAGTAGAAAGTTAAATGAACCAAAACCGACACTACTCGACCCACTTCCTAATAGAAAAGAAAATAACATAAAAAAAAAGTGTTCTTTAACTCTTCTTGAAATCATAAAAAGTGTTCTTTAACTCTTCTTGAAATCATAATTTAGATAAGGGTTTATCATCATATTCTACACCCAGGAGTAAACTCCCCCCCCCCCCCCCGGCATTCTCTCTCTCGCTCTCTCTTCCGAAAAAGAAAAACTAACTAAATAAAAAGAACCCCTCATACCAATTAATCGACGGAACGTATGAATTAAAATTACATAAAAAACTTACGTCTGCTCCTTACACGATGATAACAATTTCTTATATATACACAAGACAACGTTCACTGAAGCCAAGTTTTCATTACGTAAATCCTTGTAAAATCTTTGCTCCAAGTTATCAGTAATCTGCCAAGGAAAATACAACAAAAAATTAGTAATGACAATTCAATATTAAAAATAATAACAAAAAAAATCAGAACCTAAATTGATTCATCAGTATTTGTTTATATATAAGATATGCCAAGACTGAAATTAGGTGAGACTGTGCACGTCACTAAATGCAATGAGTAACAACTCTTTCCTGAGTTTAAAATATTAAACGACAAATGTTTCTTTTACCGTGTTCTCATTCAAAATATTAATCTTCTATTTCCAACTGAAAGCGGTGATCACAATGTCCTCAACCACGTCATGATTTTATTGGTTACATGAAACAAATGGACTAAAAAAATAAAAGAAAGGCTTCGAAGAATAATACTAATACCTTGGGAATTCTCAACGGGTTCCTAGAAATATAATCACACAGCTTCCCAATTTTTCTATCATTCGGTTCAGGAACCTGCAAAATATAGGAGTGCATGAGAGAATAATTCTTTCTTATCTTCAAGTTCAGCCAGAGGAGGGGAGAGGCGAAAAGGTGAAAGCGGCGTCTGAAAGCATTTTAAATCCTTTGTCAACTATTATACTAGTAAGTTTAACATATAACACCCTCCAATGGCACTACCTCTCTTCATAAAACCAAAAATCTCATTACTTATAACATTCCCCAATAAGAGTTTGCTAAGAAAACTATGTGAAAAGTATACCTGTTATGGAGAATAAACACACCAACCCAGAATTGATACTTAGATAAGCATGTTTTAAACAATTCATACCACCATTCTCCCAGAAACTAAACCATCTCATGCATAGTGTCTACATAAGAATATATACATAGAAACATAAGCTGAAATGTTGACCTGATTCCGTGGGAAGATATCAGCAATCAACTTCTTGTAACGCTTGACCGGTTGTCTTGATCTTGGGCGTAGTGAAGGGCAAAAGACACAGAGGTTACCACAGACGGGTAAAACCCGTCTGGACATAACCCCCATCTTCCTAGGAATTCACAAACCCCCCTCTGAAAACAAAGCACATTCAAATAAACCTCAAACTTTGCCTCCACCAGTCATGTTCCACTACTCACAAGTCAAAATTCCACACAATTCAGCATAATTGTGTTCATCAACGGTTCCAAATTCAGCTCAATGTATAGCTCATAAAGAGTTTAACGAATTCCAAAACCCAAAAAACAAAAATGTTGCAGGATCAAGTTTTCAGAATCAAAACTAAACTACTATATCAACTTATCATCATTCTTCAAAGTGAGAAATAGGAACCTATCAATTCCAATTACCGAAATTCCAACTCCTTTGCAAAATCAACCTTCTCCGATCGCGATCCAAACCATATACTGAAACCAAAATTTCCACGAACGAAAAGAAAAAAATACAAATTACGCTCGGAAAAGAAAACTGAAAGAAGAATAAGCGCACAACAATGACAAAACCACGCTAATAACTAACTGCAGATGGAATCAAATCATAAAAAGAAAAATCCAGCGAATGAAAAAAACAGAACAAAATAGTAAAATCATTTAATTAAAAATAAAAATAAGAAAATAAAGGAAGGAACCTTAGAAAGATGGCAATGGGGGGTCAGAGTCAGAGGGTGCAACTCGCCCCCGCCTATTGACGTTAATACGACGGAATTGGAAATTGGAAATTCGGCGAAGAAATCTGTATCATATTGAATTAAATGGAAAATACTTCAAAAATATTTTGCTAATTAGGACAAAAAATAAATATTGAGAATTTGGTATATTAAATAAAATAAAAAATAAAATGCAGAGGGTGGAAGGTTTGTGCCTTATGGGGGAGTAGTTGACTGATGACCATGTCCCACGTGGGAAATTGGGCTGTCGTGGCAGTAACTGTCAAGGCCACGTGAGTTTCAGATCGTTTTTTCGTTTTTCTTTTCTTTACTTCTGATTTAGTTTTTATAAATGGTGAAACTGTTATCGGTGAATTTACTAAAAATGAATGTAGGATGGTCCAGTACAATTGGAAAAACAGTAACAGTGATGATAATAAGTAATAACTGAAGGATTAAGGAACAAATTAAAGCTGCAAGGTTGCAAAACGGTCCCGAAATTTATGATATCGTTTGGTGTTGGTGTTGCCTTTTGATTATTCCCAAAGGAAGAAAATGTCCCGCCACTCCCTTCCCTCCTTTTCTTTTTCATTGCTTTTATACATGGATCTCGCTAGAGAGACTATTTGTACAATGTGTATAATGGGCTATTGAGTTACAAAATGAACATCACTAAGGATCGAACTCTTAACCTTTCGGATCTAACACTCTAATACCATATCATGATACCACTCATTTCAAAAGTTTCAGCTAATAGAAAAAGGTAACACTAATGATTATCTCTCTAATGCTCTCTAAACCTCCATTGTACACATTGTATAAATATTTTATTGCCTCATACTTTCCCTTTATACATTTGCACGCCATATAATTGAATATGCTTTTCACCAAAAATAGAATTTTATCTTTTTGAATTAGCTTCACATGTGATTTACTCATTGGGTTTACCCTTAAAGCATTGTATGCATATATTATTGTTATATATTTGTATTTATGACTTCCAAAATAACGAGTGATTAGATCAAATTATTCATGAGGTTCATAGAGTAGCCTAATCTAACTTATCCAACCAGCACTTTTTGAGGAATCAACATCTTTTAAAGTGAAAAAATTAGTAAAATAATAAAGTGAAAAATTAATCATCTTTAAATTAAGATAGTGAAACATATATTTCATATAAGTTATAAAATCAATAATAATTAACTCTTTATTTTATCATTTTACCAACTTCTCCATTTTAGATGATCAAAATTTTTTGAGTGAATTAGGTTTTTTTTGTGACTTTATGTTGATTATACGATGCCTTGCCCCTCCTTGACTGAGTCTAGACCAGTTAGATCGTCTAAATTCGGATCCCTTAACTTGATAACTGACCTGATTTGAAAAGCAAGTCAATTCTTCCAACCAATTTAAAATGGAGTAACTTTTTGCATTGCGAGGATAATAACCTCCTATTATCATCTGAAATTATTTCTAAAAGATGGCTAAGTCCTACTCTATACTCTACAAATACTCACACTAGCTATTTTTTTCATTCAACTTATACATAACCTGTTAAAACTCTTACTAACTTGAGGATTGAGGATTGGAGTTTCTTGCAGGTACCATCAATACCACCATCCAAGCGAGAATGTGAAAGCACTTTGGATTGTGACATTTAGGCCCATTCTTACCTTATCGGTTTCAGAGAAACACCTCATACCAGTGATAGTACATTGTCTCATGACTGGTTTGTGTATGACCCATTGTCAATAGACAACTAGACATTGTTATATTACTTGGTAACCCTACCTGTTAATTGTCAACAAAATTGAATCACCAACCATTTAAAATAATAATAGTAATAGAAAAAAAACCTAGTTGAAAGGAGATACTGCGCCTCCATAAACACACTCATATAAAGACGAATATTTTACATGAAGATGATAATTAAAATATAGGTATATATGTATTATGTTAAGTAATTTAAACAAACATACCAAATGGTTTAATGATTTTTAATTATTATCTTCATATAAAATATAAATAATAATATTTTTTAGTACAATTTACAAAAAAAAAAAAAAAAAAAAAAAAAAACTTGATTGGATATCTGATATTTCAATGATATTATGAATAAATACTCAATTGGTGGTAAAAAATGTTAAGAGTCCAACACTTTTTATCAATATTAATTATTGAGTTAACAGTTAACACCTTATTTTTATATCATTAAAATTTAATATTTAAAATTTAGAATTAATTTAAAATTTAATTTTTAGTATTTAAAATTGACTAAATATTAACAAAAAATAATACATTTTATTAGTCATGTAATATTATTTGTGACAATTATTAGGTGTTGACCCTTTTTAAGAAATAATAATAGCGATTTGGTTATCAATACGAGTTGACGAAGTGATACCATAATGATAAGATTGATGGGTGATTGATAATGGACGAGTGATTACTAATCATCAAAAACACTTAGGTAGTTGTTTAGATATAATTAGATGGGAGTTAGGAGGTGGATATTGATTAATGATTTTATTAGAACATGGGTGACCGACAACAGAGGCAGTGGTTATGGTTCCCACGTGCAGAATCACAGATTAGTTAAGTTATTGGCAAATTAGGCCCGAATGCTCAATGATACACTGAACATGGAGGTAAATTGCATAAACTCCTTTATTAATAGAGTTTGAATTATAGAGAATAGTAACTGTAATGTGTATGTGTATTGAACTAACTCAGTGAAGCTCATTGTATAATGTATACATTTAGCTATATAAAGAAGAAGAAAGCAACTAACTAATCTGCCTACTGATTCTGTTATAACAGAATTAGGAAAAATACAGAATGCGTGTGACTTGAACTCTATGTAACTGCACTACACTTACCTGTATTATCCTCTACTGCCTGATTACTATTATTCTGTGTATATACTCTTGTGAAAGATTTAAGAAGATATAAGAACATGGCTAGCAAACCAATCGTAATCGCCACTGCTATGATTTAGCAGGGAGACTATACATGTAATCGAACTAATTTGTCATATTAGCATTGCAAATTAGTAATTAATAACACCCTTGCTTGGTAAAATTGTGAGAACCGTTTAAATTAAGTTACCATTGAAAATTGAAATGCAATGCTGTTTAAATACTCATCAACTCTTTTACAACTAAGCTATAATAAATAAATAGTCGCAAAAAAATATCGCCACTTGAACGGGCACAACTTTTATTCTCACTACACAAGGCATGTTTTCGGAATCAATTTGAAATGATAACAACAACAACAACAACTTGGACTCAGATTTTAATTCAATTCGAAGAAATATTGGGGAACAAGAAAAAAATATTAATTCCTCAATCATCACGCTCGAAAATTGAAACTCACCGGTCCACGCAGGAGGAAGGAGGAGGAGGAGGCACCTGGCTAAATTGGTCAACGCCGGAGACCTCGACGCCGGCGCGTTTGATTGAATCGAACAAGGGAGAAACCATGATCCGATAATGGACGGGGCGTGAGTACTCCTCACAGGGATCGATTTGGACGCCAGTGACGCCGATTTCTCGGAGGCGGAGCCCTAGCTTCTCGCCAACGCGGGAAGCCACCTTGCCGTCCCAGAAACGATGCGATCTCGGGTAGCGGTTGAGGTTCGCGCGGTAACGAGCCACGAATTCCTGCTCGGAAGAAGAAGCCATGGCTATGATGGAAGAGGTGGAGGTGTTTTTCACCTGCGCCGTGATGTTCCGGCACGACAGCACCAGCTGCAGCAGGTGGCGGTGGTTGTTACCGTACGTACTCGCCATCTCACACTCACGTATGGATCCTCCTATAATGCTATTTCCTTTATTATGTCTTAGCAATTTTTGGGTAACTTTATTGGCCCGGCCCAATTAAGCCCAATAACTATTGGTCAAATTGACTTGCCGTTTTAGTGAAAAGACAAGTTTGACCGTAAGGACCTGCAGTGCAGTGCACTGCATCGCACCGTAGCGTTGCTCCACCGGGGGTGTGTCCGTACAACAAAGTGAAAGGTGTTCTTGTCGGAGGAACGAACCCTCGTTTCGAATTTCAGCTAAAGAAAGAAGGGGGAATCCGAAAGCTTATAAACCCGACGCGATTCAACTTCTCGATTTTCATCATCGTGTGGGTGAATTAATTATTCACTTTGAATTTGTAATGCAATATGATATAACTAGATGAGGATTACATTGAGTTTACTTGCAATTTTTGTTGTTGCAGGGTTGATCATCACTGTTTTTGCTTAGGTTTTGGAATTTGAAGTGCAGATGCATAGTTCTTAAGCTTAACCATTCTCTTTCTTCTTCTTCTTCTTCTTCTTACTTCTTTCAAAAATTAAACTATTGCTCAAAAGTCTGAAGTTCAATCAATAATAATAATAGTATATCCTTAAATTTCGTTGCCACTGTATCCTGTTGCTTCATCTTCTCAATTATTTTATTGTCTAGGTTTTTGGAGCTTTGATTTTACCTGCTAGTGTGCTCTCGCTTTGGGGAAGTCATGCTACTTGGTTCAGCATTATTGTGATCTTAGTTGGTACTACAATGATACTTTATCTCATTTTTATGCATTGTTTCCTTTTTCAGCCAATAATGTTGGACTCCTATGATGGTTGATATCCCTGTCCAGCCTATGTATTACTCACTGGAAATGGAAGAATTATTTTACTTTTTTTTTGTTGGATGAACTTTAGTTATCAATACTTGTTGGTATATGTTCCAAACAAGAAGAACAAGAATATAAAATAATGAAGAGAAGAATGAGAAAATTTATTGCCACATGTTTGAGTTGTTTATAATTACTGCTTTTATCAATGTATCAGATTTTCCTCATGTGTTCTGAACTGTGAAGGATAACTCAATCATTTCTACCACTGGAGGGTGATGGATCACCAATCTGGCCAGGGATTTGATTCAGATGATAGTGACCTTGATATACAAGTAGAAATTAGCAGAAGACTTGGTAAAGTGGAAGATGGATTTCCAAAAGACATGGAACTTTGTGCAGGTGAAGAGGAGAAGTTTATTGAACAATCTGTAGCAGATATTTCAGCAGATGGAGAAGCTTTAGAACCATTCATAGGCATGGAGTTCAATTCAAGAGAAGAGGCCAGAGAACTATACATTGCCTACGGTAGGCGGATAGGATTTACAGTACGAATACACCATAACCGTCGTTCACGAGTAAATAACCAGGTTATTGGTCAAGATTTTGTCTGCTCAAAAGAAGGCTTTCGTGCAAAAAAGTATGTGCACAGAAAAGACAGAGTGCTTCCTCCTCCACCAGCCACCCGAGAAGGCTGTCAGGCCATGATAAGGTTGGCTTTGCGGGATGGAGGGAAGTGGGTTGTCACAAAATTTGTTAAGGAGCATACTCATAAGCTAATGAGTCCTAGTAAAGTTCCATGGCGAGGATCTGGGAAGCACTTGGTGAGTGAGGTATGCATGTCTCTCGGTAGATATCTGTGTTCCTGCCTTGTAGGAAACAAGTCACAGTCTCATGCCTGCTTTGTTTTACTACCTCAAACTTTTATTGATGGATTCAATGTATCTGTCACAGGATGAGAAAGATAAGAGGATCCGTGAACTATCGCTTGAGTTGTACAACGAAAGGCAAAAATACAAACGACGTTGCGCTGCATATGAAGAACAGTTAAATAATATCCTGAACTATTTGGAAAAGCACACAGAACACATGTCTGAAAAAGTTGCAGATATAGTCCGAAGTATAAGAGAGATTGAGGAGGAAAAAGCAGATTCAGATATCTGATAATTTGTGTCATTTATAGCATGTTCGACAATACTCATACACGCAGGTTGAGCTTGTAAGCCTATTTGCCATTTGAAGGTTTCTAACATAATGCTGTTAACATTTAGATTCTAGACAGTATTTAGCTTGGGGTTGTGTAACATTCAATTTGAACTTCAAGCAGCATATTAGAACAGTAGCCACTTGTTTCAATTATCTTGTTATTTTTATTCTTCCGTTTTTTTTTTTCTTTTCTGTTTTTACTGTATTCTCCAACCTAACAAGTCTGCCGTAGATCTGAACTCTATTGAAAGGTTGGTCACTGGCCAATAGGTTGCTGCATTCATATGGCAGGATTCGAAAACTAAGACAATAACAAGTAAGCTAACTACTCGACTATGGTTTAATTATCTTGTTATTATTCATGCTGAAAAGCTTTAGAACTGAGAACAGTAGCCCATAAAACTCAGAACAGTCACATGGGACTCTAGTCTCTGGGCAGACCCAGGAATTTCAATATTCATAACAAAACATGGTCCACATTTCAAATTGTTGCTAATATTCCATTGTTATTTTTGGTTGTTGAATTAGGTAATGTAACCAATTAACCCCGCATCAATCTCTTTTTCTTTCACATATGCGGGGCACTTATATAAATAATTAAGAAAAGCAAAAAAATAAATGGAACAGGGTAGGAATATGAGCAAATTCAACTGAAATCACCAAACAAGAGTATTACAAGTTAAAACAGAATCAGGCCTTCTGCCCCTAAAAATGAAAGAAAGAAAACACACTGTCACAATAGCAGTAGCCCACCGTTCCCTTTCCCTCCTTAGAAAAAAAGAAAGTAAGAAATCATTAGTATGTCCATCAATGTGGCCATGTCAAGTTCTAAGTGCTAACCACCCAACATTCTGGGATTGGCAAAAAAAGAACAAAAAAGAAGAAGCACCAACAACAACAACAACATAACAACAACAACAAGAAGCTTCAACAAGTTCATGTTGGTGGTGGTGGTGATGATCTGCATCCTCCTATGATAATCCACGAACACTTAACTTATTTACAACGTGGGAATCATAGCATACATTAACCTTAAACCGATCAAAAACCGCCACCCCTTTTTTGTTTCTTCCTTTTTTATGACTCTCACATATCTGTATACGTGCAATAATGTTGATGAAAGATGATTAACTGAGAGCACTGAATCCACCACCCTTCATCATTTGCTTGAATTCTCCATAGTTAACCATGCCATCACCATCAGCGTCCACCTTCATTATCATCTTCTTGCAATCTTCATCGGTTCTACCTTGCTTGAGCCCCAAGGAAGACAAGACCGCCCTCAACTCCTCCACGCTGATGAACCCATCTCCATTCTGGTCAAACACGTTGAAAGCTTCCTTCATGTCTTCCTCCTCATCACCACGTTCCACCATTATAGACTCGTACAGCTCCCCAAACTCTTCAACATCCACAAATCCATCCCCATTGGCATCAATCTTGTCGATCATCTGAGCTAGTTCCTTGTCCGGAATGAAGATCCCGAGATTCTCCAGGGAGACTGTCAACTCGCTCCTGGAGATTCTCCCGTCTCCATTCCGGTCGAACATCTGGAAGACTCGCCTGAGCTCATTTGGGTCCATTATTCTTGTCTTGGTGATGATAATGGCCCTGCTGGCCCTTCTTGGTGATGAAGAGGAGGAAGAAGAAGAAGAAGAAGTGTTGTTTGTTTGGTGGGGGAACCAAGAGAAGGGAAAGAAGGGTCTTAGCTTCTTTGGAATGAGAGAAATAAGGAATGAATTTAGAATGTTGTATAGAAGCAAAATAGCTGGCATTATATATCTCTGGTTCTTATTGCTTTGTTTTTCGTTCTGTTTTGCTATGCTGTGAAGGAAACTAAATAAGGAAAAAAAGTTTGAAAGGTTAAGAAAAAAGGTTTCAAGTCAAGTAATAAGTAGCTAGATACTCTCTTGTATGGTTTTTACTATGTTTTCTTTTTCTTTTTGTTGGTTTGGTTTGGTTTCATTGCAGTGCGGTTGGTGAAGCTTTTAAGCTGTGTGAGTTTGAACTTTGAAGGCATCGTACTGCTTTAACTTTAAACGCGTATTTGGATGGTTAATTATTAATTAATAATCAATTATCATTATTATTGCTATATATATGTTAGGACTTGGTTGTTCAAAGACGCGTTCATGTTAAATAATTGATTGATCTATCTTGCGTTATGCTTTTAATTAACATTTTCGTCTCAATTGGACCATTCCTTATCCTTATTATATATATTGTTTAACTAACCAATGATCTAATCCAACACTCGAATAATAATGTAATATGGTTATGGTAGACACTATTAGTTTATACAATTAATTAAGTCCATAGTGTCTGGCGTAGTGTGGTTGATTTTAGTTTCACGAAGGGTTTACTTATATATTTCTTATGATTAATTATTAATATCATTTTTTATATATTTCTTATAAAATTTATATCATTTTTTATAAAGACTTTTTTAATTAATAACTTTATTATGTGCTTTAAAAGCACATGTTAAATAAGATAAAAATTTAGATGTAATTAATTTTATATAAAATTGATAACTAAAAATTAATAACAATTTAATTAAATCTATTAATTTATTTAATATTTTTTATCTATTAATTTTACCTAAAATTAACTGCAACTGAATTTTCACGGTAAATTAAACACATTAAATAAAAGAAAGGGAGTGAGGGCGTTGATGACGGATCTGAAATAAGAGAGAGACGTTGGAGAATGGAGCCCGCCAAAAAGTAAAAGCCGGCAACGACATTATAGTATAGATTAATAATGTTTTAATTGTTTGATGTGTTCATGCTACTCACTCTTCCTTTCACTGTCATTCTGATAAACGGTTGGATTTCATCAACGGCCGTTTTCTTAATTGCTTTGCTTGCCTTCTTCCACGTGGCATCACTCTTATGTTGTTTGTCTCTTCAATCACAATAACTTCTTCCCACTCTTATATATGTTGTCTCTTCTAATATCTCATCGGAAAAACTTTGTTAACTATTATTAATTGATTTAGTGTAACATTTTTTTAAATATATTTAGATATAATGTGTTAAATTTAGGCTTATACAATATAAATAACAAAAATATTATATACACACTAAAAATCAATTATCAAATTAGTTACTTCTATACATATTATTAAAAAGAAGATATGATAATAAACTTGTGTATGTATAAGAAAAAAAAAAAAGACATTAGCCTAAAGTATCCTTAGGAACTTATTAAAAATACTATAGCACTTTCAGCTGGTGTAAGTTGAAATTATATTAAAAAATGAATAGGAGAGAGTATATATGATTCGTGAACATCATAATCTAGCTAATTTCCAATAACTGAGTCAAGTTTAAGGAGTCAAATTTCACTATGAAAAAACTTCCATACGTCATCTACTTTTATTTCTTTGTTCATTGACATTTTTTCGGTCCAATTATTACAATAAGTTAGTAAGTTACCACGAGTTCTTTGAACTGGTATTTTCTTTTAAACATTCAACTTAAGAAATTGTCTTTAGTTCACTGAATGTTTGAAGCCTTCTCGATTAACTATAAATATATACTTAATTAAAAATTGTCATTTTGTCTCATTCAAAAAAGAACATTGCATAGACTATATTGCAGAGTAATTATTAATTAAGGAGTTGTTGGTAGAGGTAAATTATTCATGATATTAATTTGACAAGAGAATGGTTGTTTTAGATGTAAAGGTACGATTGTTTATAAGTATGAAACGGCACAGATATAGATACAAAATTATATTTGATAAATAAGATATAAATAGAGATATTGTGTCAAGAGATGTTGAATTAGTATATTTTGTATTTATTCTGACAAGAAATATATAGAGAGTCGAAAATATTAACAAGAGACACAACTTATTTTTTATTTTTTCTTTTATTATTTTTGTAATTTTTTATAATTATATTTTTTTATTATTATATTTTTCTTTTTAATAAGAATAAAATAGACTTTTATAATTTGTTCTAGCTAATCACTAAATAAAATACAAAAATATTAATTTTTATGTCTTATCTTATTCTGTTTTCAGAATTAAACGCAGCCTAAAAAACAATAATAAACATTTAATTGTAAATTGTAATAAGGTAATTAAATTATCAAAAATATATAATAACAAAAAAAAACTTAAATTTATCTTATTTAATATTTATTATTTAATAAATATTAAATAAAATAAATTAAATTTTTTTTTTGTCTTTCTGTAAATTACAATAAGAGACGCGTCTAGGGAACATAACATTATATTTATGTCATAGTGAGTTGCCAGTTCTGTATGTGTAACTGTATATGTGTATCCCATGATGGTTAATAGTTAATACTTAATACACGTGCATGCAGAATCTTTTAGTGTGTTTAACAGAATTATTATCATTATCAGTGTATATAGAAAGACATTATTATAAAGAAAATGCATAATGTATTTTAGTTGCATGCATAATGAAATTGAAAATATATGTATAATGTACCAACTATCAAATTTATAAGTATATAACTATGAAAAGTGATCATTTGTTAAGAGTTATTGTGGCAGCTTTGAGTTACAGTGAAAATGAAAAAGTGGGACAAAGTCACATGCATGCTCCGTTGTTTATGATTGTTGACTTTTCTATCTGAAGAAGTCTTTGGTCCTTGTAATAATTTTATCTTGAAAAAGACAAAGAAATAATCGTCGCCTGAGAGATTCGAACTCTCGCGGGGAAACCCCATGTACTTAGCAGGCACACGCCTTAACCACTCGGCCAAAGCGACAATTTGGTAGTCTGTGCTTCGTTTTTTAATTACAATCTAATTGATAAATAAATTCAAAAATAAAATAAAGAAAAGTTGGGCTCACAAGGTCCAAAGATTGTTTATGGATTTTTCCTTAAGGCCCACACGCTTTGAAACAAAATGCTTTATTCTATCTTTTGGGTTTTGACATAATTCTGTTGTATTGAAATGGAAGGCACATGGAAATGTAGAAACTAGAAAGTGTTTGGCAGATTGAAAGAACTTCAATTTCCGTGATTGGAATATGTCATGCATAAACATTATTGATTACCTTGTATATTTGCCTTCATTTTTCTTTGTTGTTTTATTTTTCTTAGAATGTCATGAAGCAATTTAGGAGTAGATGTATGCACATATTAATTGACTGGGATAATATGGACAGTAAATTGCTTACCTTCCACTTACATTACCTCTGCTACCAAACATTTATGCACACCAGGTTGATGACAAATGGTTTGGACACTAAATATTCCATCATTGGTTGATGTTTTCATTTTTAATTTGTTAGTGCTGTTGCAAGAAGCAATGCTGAAATTTCCCTTACCAATGCAAATACATTTTGGACTTGCTTAAAGAATTTGGTCTCGTTGATTCCAAACTGTCTTCTACTCCAATTGACTATTTCAGGAACTTCCTTAAGTGATCTCACACCATATCGAAGACTAATATGTCATTTAATTTATCTCACCAATACCAGATCCGATATTTGCTTTGCAATAAGCAAACTTAGCCAATATCTTGATTGCGCCACTGATTCTCACTTTTAAGCTGGTCTTATGCGATAAATTCTATTATAATATCATATAGATTTAATTAGATGATAAATCATTTAAGTTAAAATGTTTATAGAAGATAATCTTGTTTTGAGAGAGTGTTCTTTTTTATTTTTTGGTATAGTTTGAGAGAGTGTTTTACACAAGAAACAAATGCCTTTTTATAGAATCCAAGTTCTGGACTAATTGATTATCATAATGGACTGGCCAAATCTTCTTTAAAGTTGAAGTTTACAGTCCTTTGATATGTGATTCATCAACTCTATGCAGCATCTATAATTCAGATGCAATTGATACTCCATTTATCAAGTCACTATGTTGTTTTATTGGCAGCTCAACATCAGCTAAGTCTTCTTGCTGTATTGGTTCAATGAAGCTGCAAATTTCAGAAGTTGCAAGTTGTTATAATAGATTGCATCACTTTCATGGATTCCTTGATACAACTATGCTTCTTTTAGATGCTTCCAATTGGATGAACCACTTAAGAAGTCAAAATCATTTTGTTTATTGAATTTCATTGCAGCATTCAGTGTATCAATGATATAAAGAGATTAATTAATGAGAAGTGGAAGAATAAGATTTTCTAGCTTCTAGGTGACTGGGTACATATGAACCATAATTACACCTACATCTGATCATATAAATTCAGTCTATTTAGAAGTGATATAATTTGAAGTAAGATTTAAGACATTTTCTATGATGATTTGATTATTTATCATTGAATTTATGTTAACTCTTGTGGCAACACCTATCCTAGCTTTGCTTTCATTTGGATTTTGTTTGGCTGATAAAGTAACTTATGTTGGTTCAATTTAATTCTTTCTTTTGCATTAACATTTTACATAAAAATTCACATAAATGATTACATTGATCATGAAACTTTCTATCCTTATACATTTAGAAGTTGATCATTCTTCTTTAACAAGCTAGAGTTATCAATCATCATATTTGTGTGTGCCTGTGCCTCTGTGGCATCATAATCAATTATTCAAGTTGCATTGTTCTTGACCTTGAAAGTAATAGGTTTGTGGGCTCTAGGCAGAAAGGGTAGGGTATAGGGGGGACTATTTTAATTCATGCTTATAGAGGCCCAAAACAATTAGTCATATAATGATATTTGTTACTTTCTTTGTGGTTATAATTAATAAGTGACAAAGGTGCACGTGATATTGGGGATTAGCACGTGAAAGTCACAAGGTTTAAGTACCATATCTCACTACTCACCAGTCACTAGGGACTAGGCTTAGGACTGAGCATTGACCATTGAAGAGAAGAACCTAGAAGCCACTTTTCTATTTCCTATAATCCTAGTAGTAAGTTATTAACCAACCCTCAACACATTCCTAATTTGTTTATTTATTTATTGACTGCATTGTATTTATATAGAAAGTTTGTGTTGAAAAACAGTTACTAATAGAGTAGCATGTTCTCTTCATACTAATGGTGCATGTTGTTACTGCATTACAAATCTTAGTTGACTACACTGTACACACCAACCCAGGTGCAAATACAAACAAATCAATTGGATGAGGACTTTGCATTTGATGCTCTTTAACTATATTTAATGTGGGTTTGGGTATTTGCATACTCTTATGTTGTGCATGAAAGTATAAAACTGAAGTCAGCAGTAATAATCAAAGGCAAAACTAAATGGATGAAAATGCAATAAGTTTCTCATTTAATGCTTTCACCTAAACTTCCCCTATTTTCAGAACTAGCAGTTCTGTCTCATTTAATGCTTACCTTTAACTCCTCCTTCTCCTTTTTTATTTCCTCTCTCTCTCTCTTTCTGTTCTAGCTTGCACTGTAACAACACCACTACCTTGCTGACACCTTCAACAATTCATATATTTCTCTCTCTTCATTCTTTCTTTTTGAAAATTTTCAAACAGTTCACACTTCAAAGCTCTATATCATCATCAAATCCATACATCAAAATAGTAATGCTGTTTTGAGTAAGAGTTTCTGTCACCTTCTACAACAAGGTAAATGCACCATGGCTTTTGTTCTTGTTAGGTCTAACTCTCTAATCAAACCATCAAACAAGCATTGAATTTTCGTTTCCAATCATTGAAAAAAAAAAAACTATGGACAAGAGATCCATCTAGCAAAGCTCCTGCATGTCTTCTTTGGCCACCAGAAATATTATGATTTTAAAAACCATATTGCAATGCTAGTTATCCATTAGAATTGTGGAAAAATATTCATGGGGTAATGGTGTTCTTCCTAAGGGCTATTTCAGCTGGGTTTCTTGCTGTGCAGTCAATAGCTATTTATATTAGTGCAAAAAGATTCCACCTTTATTTTCTGTATAAGATAACTAGTGTCTGGGTTTCATGGGGTTCTCTTCATCACAATTCTTCATTGGATTTCTTCTTGAGCTTGTGGTTTTGGCATGCCTATGGTTGCAAGTTTCAAGCTTTGGCTCCATGTCTTCTGTGGCAGCCTCCTTTGGTGACAAACATGTTGTTTGTGGACTGAAACCAGATGGGTCTCATACTGTGACCTGTAATGGAACAAACTCAGCCATAATTCATGAAACACCAGCTCAATTCCAGTTCCTTGGTCTAACTGGTGGCGATGGCTTTGTGTGTGGGATTCTAATGAGTTCTAAGCAACCTTATTGTTGGGGTAGAAATCGTTTTATTACAAAAAAAATTGATGTGTCACAACCTTTGGTTAAAGGAGCTCAGTACCTAGAAATCAGTGCTGGGGATAACCATCTTTGTGGATTGAGGAAACCGTTGATTTGGGGAAAAACAGAAAGGAAAAATTCAATTGTTGATTGTTGGGGCTTCAACATGACCCGTACCTATGTGTTTGATGGAATAATTCAATCAATCTCAGCTGGCTCTGGTTTCAACTGTGGCTTGTTTTCTCAAAACAGGACTGCATTCTGTTGGGCTAATCATTATGCTAATAGTCTAGCAATTCTTGCGGTTCCTCGTGGCAAGAGATTCCGGAAGATTGCTGCTGGTGGGAATCATGTGTGTGGAATCCTAGAAGGGGTGAATTCTAGGACTGTTTGTTGGGGAAGGAGCTTGGACGAAATGCCGGTGAAAATGGCGAAAATCACATCGATACATGCAGATGCAGGACAAGGCCTAGGTAATGTTTTATTGCCTCCAAATGAGTCCATGATCTCTATAGTAGGAGGAAAGTTCCATGCCTGCGGCATTAAGACCAATGGTCTTGGAGTCATTTGCTGGGGCTATACCTATGGCCAAGGAACACCACCAAGTGGGACTAAAATAACTGATATTGCTGCTGGTGACTATTTCAATTGTGCAAATCTTGCTGAGAAATCTAATCAGATTCTTTGTTGGGGTGTTGGATACTCTAACTCTCTTCCAAAGCCAGCTGTGTTGCCAGGGAAGTGCAATTCCAATTCATGTCCTCCAGGTTCCTATGAAATGGAGCAGCATAAGGATAAGGGTGTTTGCAATTCATCAAATGCTCACTTTTGTGTTCCTTGCAGTGGTGCTTGTCCTTATGAAATGTATCAGACAAGTCCTTGCAATTTGACATCTGATAGGATATGTGAATATAACTGCTCTGCTTGTGTCTCACCTCAGTGCTTCTCCAATTGCTCCCCTTCTTCTCTCGGTTCTCCTCCCACCGGGAGTAGCAAAGATGAAAGATTCTGGTCTCTCCAGGTGCCGGTTGTTGTTGCGGAGATAGCTTTCGCAATTTTCATGGTTAGTATTCTATCTACAACTGCAGTTTTGTATGTTAGGTACAAGCTTAGAGATTGTCAGTGTTCAGCAACAAGGTCATCAAAGGTGAAGAAACATAATGTGAGTTCTTCTTCACTTCAAAAGGAGAATAGTAAGACTCGTCCGGAGATTCGGAAGGCTAAGAAGTTTAACTATGAAGAACTTGAAAGGGCAACTAGTGGATTCAAAGAAGAATATATAGTGGGGAAGGGAAGCTTTTCATGTGTGTTCAAGGGTGTTCTGAAAGATGGAACTGTTGTTGCTGTCAAAAGAGCCATAAGAGCACAGAAGAGTTCCAATGAGCTACAAACAGAACTTGACTTGCTCTCAAGGTTGAACCATGCACATTTGCTCAGTCTCCTAGGATATTGTGAAGAAGGAGGAGAGATAATTCTTGTTTATGAGTTCATGGCTCATGGTTCTTTGCACCAACACCTCCATGGCCAAAACAAGGAGTTAAAAGAACAGCTTGATTGGATCAGAAGGGTAACAATCGCGGTCCAAGCAGCGCGAGGAATAGAGTATCTCCATGGCTATGCTTGCCCTCCTGTGATTCATAGGGACATCAAGTCTTCAAACATTCTCATTGATGAAGAACACAATGCAAGAGTGGCTGATTTCGGTTTATCATTACTTGGCCCTGCAGATAGCAGCACCCCACTTGCTGAGCTACCTGCCGGAACACTCGGCTATCTTGATCCCGAGTACTATAGGCTTCATTATCTCACAACAAAATCCGATGTCTACAGCTTCGGTGTCCTACTTTTGGAACTCCTAAGTGGTAGAAAAGCCATTGACATGCAATATGATGAAGGGAACATAGTTCAATGGGCAAAGCCTCTAATCAAATCAGGGGATATTGCTGCAATCCTTGACCCGGTTCTGAAACCTCCTCCTGATCTTGCAGCCTTGAAAAAGGTTGCAATTGTGGCTTGCAAGAGTGTGAGAATGAGAGGGAGGGATAGGCCTTCAATGGACAAAATAACAACAACTTTGGAGCATTCTCTTGCAAGGTTAATGGGTAGCCCTTGTACTGAACAACCAATTTTGCCAACTGAGGTAGTTTTGGGAAGTAGCAGATTGCACATGAAATCATCTCAGAGGTCTTCAAACAGGTCAGAAATCGATGTTGGAGAGAACGAGGATCAGAGGTATGAGTTTAGAGCACCTTCATGGATAACATTCCCAAGTGTGACTTCTTCTCAGAGGATAAAGTCATCAAGCTCAGAGGCTGAGGTTGATGTGAAGAATAATAATGGTAATGTTTGTGAAGGGAAGATCATAAACATTGGTAATAACAATGTTGGAAGTGGTGGTGATGTTTTGAAGAGTCTTGAGGAAGAGATTGGTCCTGCTTCTCCCCAAGAAAGGTTGTTCTTGCAGCATAACTTCTAACGTTGATAACATGGGAACTTTTGTGTTTTTAGTTGAGTTTTCATGATATGAATGCAACTCTTAACTTGAGTATTGACATTTTTTTTCTATTTATGGATAGTTGTGGTTCAGAATTTTAGCAGGGATATCATTTTCTTTTCATGCAACTATAGTTGGGATGTAGTAGTAGACTAGTACTATCGTGTTAATGCAACTATCATCATAATTTATTTATTGTAAAGCTTGTCATCCGTGTTTAATGAATGACAATTTAACATTTTTGGCGTCATTTCATTTCTTCTGAGTTTGCCTTAAATGCAGGTTGACAATCTCTGCATGCTTGAATAATGAAAAATATAAAAAAAAAAGTTGCCCCCACGCAGGATCGAACTACGGACCTTCAGTTTACAAGACTGACGCTCTACCACTGAGCTATAGGGGCACTTTGCTTAACTCTTGGATTCTTTGATATATAAATAAAATTAATACTTACGAACCGCACAAATCAAATATGAGAAAATGCTGAGAAGACAGAAATAATAAGACCCGAAGTAGGTAACGAAACCCAATTGATGAAGCCTTGGCTACAAAAGAAACCATGGATATTTGGTCAGGGCATTCTGTACAGAATAAACGTATTATTTAAATGCTATACAAAGAAGGTAGGCTTGAATCAAAATTTACAAAATCAACAATGGAGTAAATTCTATCAAGGCATTTGAATGCCTGTTATGGGTCATAATATTGTTAGAACAACTACACAAGAATGGACTCAAAAGGACCTGTACATTGACTGAACTGGTTTCTTCTACCAACTTAAGTATCACACCATATAAAGTTGTCCAATGAATTCCATTGAACTTGAAAAACTAATCTACCAAATGAACCTAATGCTAAATGGAGCATATGCCTTGGTCAGCAAATATACTTCTTGCATGATTTTTCCTAGTAGCACCTTCAACACTGGTCATTGATTGTGTTTCATCCGGTGAAATACCTCAAATACTAGAAATTAATAGTTGAACCTATCTATGACGCTGTTGTTCTTCAGCTTCAATCTCCTTCACATTGCCTACTATGTGCTGTATTTTCTTTGAAAGACTATTATTATGCTCCTCAATGTGTTCAAATAACAATTCAAGTTGCCTTTTATAAGCTGCACACCGTTTTTTCTCTATAGCCAATTGCTGAGATAGTTCTCGAATTTTATCATGTTCATTCTGAAAATTGCAAAAGAAAAAAACAGAGGTAAGTAAGTGGAGAAAAACCAAATACGAGTATCAGAGATTATTCAAAAGATCACTTAAGTTTCTTCATAGGACATGGTTTAACGGAGAAAAACAAATGCATCTATAAGAGCCTTTTTCCTTTTTCCTTTTTCCTTTTTCCTTTTTCCTTTTTCTTTTTAATAAAAGACAAGTTTAGCTTATTACTAATAGTACTACAAATATTCTTAATTTTTGCATCTTTGTAAAACTATATTTTCACTCTGAAAACATGAAGTACTTTAGAAAGAATCAAGCTTGTATTTGGGAATGTTCACTCAAAAGTAATTTTGGGTCAATCGTGTAAAGGCATAAGATGGGAACTTCATTAGTATTAACTGCTGAATTCAAACTCGCGAGGGCTGCGCAGATAGTTGATAGCACTGTTCCAGATGCAATCTTTCTATCAGGCATAGACCAAGAACTCACATATTATCATATACATATTTCAGTAAAGGAAGAAGATTAACTCACCGGATATTGTTCATAAATGCAATCCCTTCTGCCTTTTCCAGGTGTCAAAGGGTGTGTGTGCTCCTTTACAAACTTTGTGACAACCCATTTACCGGAACTAACTTTCCTCACCAAAATCATTGCCCTGCAACCAACCCTTGTCTCTGCCCTTTGCCTTACAATTTTTTCACGCTTATCGGGCATTCTGTAACCCTCTTTGTTGCAAACAAGAGCACGTCCAATTGCAGAACCATCACGCCTTGACCGTGAGAGCTTACTTACACGTATGACAAATCCAACACGCGTGGCATATGCATTATAAAATGCATGCGCTGTTGCTTCCGAATCAAACTCCTGACCCACGTATGGCTCATCAGCTGACACAACCGATACAGCAGGAATTCCTGAGGGGATTGTGTCCCCTCCAGAAGAATCTTGTGTTATATTACCATCTTGATCTTGTTTGTAAGCTGGATCAAAGGAACTGCTAGCAATTTTATCTTCATCAGCAAAGCTACTGCTAACTTCTCCTATGGTAGCATGTGCTATTGTCTCACCATTAATGGAGCCATCAATCCCGAGCTCCACTGCAGCACAAACAAATAAGTTGTAGTTCATGCAAAACAGCCATTAATGAAGCTTTGTACCAGAAAACAGTATTGTCCTCAAAACAATGTAGTTCATGCAAAGGGGTTCTAACATATTCTCAGCTCAGGCCACAATCAAGCAAAGCCCAATATCACTAAACACAAGTTAGGCCATTGCGTTAATAATAATTAAATACTAATTAAAAAATAATCATTACTCGTTCAGCAAAAAATATCACTAACCAGTAACCACAAGTTCAAACGGAATCCAAAACTCTCAGCTTAAGTCAAACGACTCATTAATTGCGTAAAACTCAAATGAGAAAAGTATATCGATCACAAATTCATAGATGTACATACTGCAATTCAACACAAAAAAGAAAGGACCCAGGTTTCAGCTATTTAGCTCATTCCCAAAAGAACTCTATGATGAGATGGAAAGTAAGGGTGCATGCTACATCGCTTGTAATTCAAAGCCAAATGAACTAGGAAGACAGTTATTTAACGAACCAGAAGAAAGAGGAAAACCCTAAAATTGAATAATCGAATTGTTCAATTGAGTTGAAGGAGCTGAAAGAGGGAAAAATGGAAATGGAGTTAAGCTTACTGAAAATTGAGAACGACGCGAATTCGATTGTCGTAGGAAGCGTCCTTGATTGTGAGAATTATGCTCTGTGTGTGAGGGCGCGCGTGTGTTCCGTGCAGTTGCAGAGAGAGAGAGAGAGAGAGAGAGAGAAGATTCAGAACAGAACAGAAGGGAGGAGAGGGATTCGGTATGGAAAGGCGCATGGAGGTTCAAGCGCACCTCACATGTCATCACCCCATTGGCTACTCTCCTTGCTATGCCAAAAATAAAAGTCAACTTTTTCATTTGTTAAATCTTAAATTTTATGATATTTTTATATTATTATTGTTAGTCTATGGTGATATTTTGGTTGATTTAGTATATATTAAAATCAATTATTAATATAAAATATATATTAAACAAGACATATATTTATAAATAAAAGTATATAATAATTAATTCTGATTTTGTTGTATAATATTTTTATTTATACTTTTCTAACCATTTACTTTTCATTTTTTTTGTCATTTACTTGTTTAATTATTTATCTGAGTCTTATTATTGTTTTTTGGTCAATTATTTTGACTTTTTGTCCAATCCATTTGATTTGGTCCTCTTCTTGGACCATCACAATAAACTCACCAGTGAATTGGGCTTCTGTTGTGTGCCTAGCTCAGATATTTTTCTACGGTAGACATTTCTATTGGGCCGCCAGTATCTTTGGGCTCTTCACTTTGGAACTATAAATTAAATACAACTATTGGGCCTGTAACCCTCTGTTAACCCAAAAATAAATGCAACTATTCACCTACAGTCATATATCTAGTCACTTGGAGTATAGGGAATAACATTGAAAGCAAATGCATTATGAGACAAATCCAAAGATTCAAGATTTGAAAGCCTTGAAAAGTGAGCTTCAGATATCAAACCATGCAATAGTTATCTCTCAAAGGAGAGCAGCTTTCTCTCTCAAGGAGAGTCAAGTAGAACTCTGGTTCTATCCTTGTGAGGTTTAGCTTCATCAAAATTTTACTTTTCATTCCCAATTTTTCATTTGTGTCATTAACACTATTTATCATTCAACCAAAACCCAAATATCAACCCCCAATCTACACTTATACAAACAAACACTAGCCACTCCTTTTCAAGATAACTCAACCACCAGAATTTTCATCTGCTAACCATTCACATGGAATCCCACAGCAACCTGTAATATCACGAAGAAGGGTCAACAAGCCAACAAGGAATCATAGCAAAAGCAACATATCGACTACAACAGATTGAAGGAATGACCGTCACAATCAATAAGAAAGAAAAGAAGGAATACAGAGAAAATTACATCAATTTAGTGGGTAAAATAGTAGCAGATAGAGAAATTAGCTTTAAGGCAAGCAAAAATGCACTTCTGGGCATCTGGGGGAACCAGAGGACATCTTCATCTCTGAGGTAGGAAAGAGCAAACTTCTAGTGAGCTTCAGGGACCAGAGAAGAGGGGTGCAAATTCTCAAAGGGGGACCTTGGTGTGTCAAAGGCCACCTCCTTAACCTGCAACTATGGGGGCAAAATGCAGCCATTTATGAAGTTAGTCACGAGTTTATGGAGTTTTGGGTACAAATACATGGAGTTCCTCTGGAATACATGGAAAGGGAAACCGCAGAAACTATTGGCAATATGCTAGGAGTAGTGGTGGAAGTGGAGGATCCAAAAAGAGGGAATGTCTTTGTCAGAACCTTCCTAAGAGTAAGAGTAGCTATAAATATTTCAAATCCCCTCCCTACAGGCTTCTGGATGACTAGAGAAGAACGACCAAAAACATGGATAGAGTTCAAATATGAAAGGCTTCAAGATTGCTACTGCCTGAGATGCGGTATCATAGGACATGGAAAGAAGGAATGCAAAAAGGAGATGGCAATGGCAAACTGGGATCCTCTGAGACCCAGATATGAGCCCGGGTTAGGAGTAAACCCTGTTAGAGCAAATTTCAACAGAGGCACGAGGAAGAACAAAGAAGAAAACTCAGAAGGACAAGAGGTGGAAGAAAGAGCACGTGGAGAACACGATCACAATACAGAGAGTGAAAGCAGGCATTCAGAAAATAGCAGAGTAGGTGAATCCAAAAATAAACATCAACGGTCAGAGAAGGAGGGATTTGCGGGAGAAAAGGAAACTGAAAGACTGAGAGTGATGGGGGAAGAGAAGAATGACGGCGAAATCCCTGAAAAAACGGGGAAAGAAAAAGGAGAGAGAAACGAGGATAATCAGAATGGAGAAGGAGGAAAAGATTCTGACGAAAGAAAAGATACTGACAAAGGAAACGACATCATAGAGGAACTTGGGAACCTTCTACAAAACCTAGTGGAAAAAGGAAGGACCAAGCGTATGGGCCAACATGAAACAAGCCCAAAACAAAAAGAGACTGAATATCAAGAAATGAGGAATGAGAACCAGGTGGGCCTGCCCATGAAGAAAAACTTGGACAGCCAAAAAGAAAGTACAAACCACAAACCAAAAAACTCCAAGGAGGTTCAAAACAGCAACAGGGTGGACCTCTGTAACAACGGACTGAGCATGATGGAAAAGGAAGGAAGCGATGAGTGTCAATCCAAGGCCCCTACTATACATCAGCTTTTATTAGCAAGATGGGGAAAAGGAAGAGAAGAGGATGAAGAAGAAAGCAGAAAGAAGACGCAGGATATTGGAGAACATAAGAGCTGCTGGAAAGTCAGAGAAAAGCAGGAAAAGAAGCCAAAAGGTAACAGCAAAATAGAAACCCAAATATATAACTCCACAATAGGCGAGAGATACATTGTGGAATTTCCGGAGGAAGAGGGGGAGGAAGAAGAAAACAAGGAGAAGAAGAACACAACAGAACCTTGGGAACTAGAACTAGCATAAAGCATCAAGGCCAGACTAAAGCTCAAAAGGAAGAGGGAAGGAGAAGACCAAATGCTGATAGAATATGACAATCAGGAAGGTGCAACGGAAGAAGAAGAGATGAGCAGCTGTAGCAAGAAAGGGAGAACACAAGGGAAAGAAGTCATGGGAGCAGAGATAAGAAAGATACAGCAATCAGAAGGAGAGGACAACAATCAAATGATGGCTGAGGAGGCGGGCCTTACCATGCCCCACCCTCAGCCATGACCATCTTAAGCTGGAACTGTTAGGGGTTGGCGGTGCCTGCGGCAGTTTCGGAACTAAGAATTCTGTGCAAACAGATAAGGCCGACCATAGTATTTTTAATGGAAACTAAGGCTAGGGAGAAATGTATTAGAAGCATTAAGAAAAAGCTCAAATTTACTAATTGCTTTACTGTGGAACCCCGGGGTTTGTCCGGGGGCCTCTGTTTATTTTGGAATGATAGTATCGATCTTGACGTCTACTCTTGGTCCCAAAATCTTATTGCTACTAATATTGATGACAGGAAAGGTAACAAATGGAAGTGTAAATTTATATATGGAAGTCTGAAATTCGCTCAAAGAAGGCTGCTTTGGAAGGAAATGGCTGAAAACCAAGATAGTGAGTTAATACCACAGCTGTTTATCAGGGATTTCAATGATATCATTTGCCAAGACGAAAAAGAAGGTCTTCATCCCAAACCAAGCAGTCAAATGGTCGACTTCAGAAACTTCATTGATGCCAATTATCTCATGGATTTGGAGTTGAAAGGTGGACAAATCACTTGGTTTAGCAACCCAAGACAAGGCTTTATCACCAAGGAAAGAATTGATCGCAGCTTAGCAAACTGAAAATGGAGGCTTATCTATCAACATGCCAGGTTAGAAACTAGACCAGCTATAAGCTCAGACCACTGCGCACTTGTTCTTACTCTAGAGCCGAAGAAGAAATGCCCAAGATATTTCAAGTATGAAGTTCATTGGGAAGATCACCGAGAATGCAAAGAAGTGGTTAAAAGAGGCTGGAATAGAAGCGCAAGAGAAATAAACAAATGGGAAAACTTGATAGAGAGAATGGAAAGCTGTAAAAAGGAGCTCAAAAGTTGGAGCAGGAGAAACTTTACTAAAGCTGACAGGGAAATAGCAAAACTACAGGAAGAACTCCAAAACCTCCAAAACTCAAGCTTAACCGAGCAGCGGCAGGAACTGTCGCAGAACATCAAGAAGAGGATAGAACAATTATGGAAACAAGAAGAGAAGTATTGGGGTCAGAGATCAAGACTCAAATGGTTAAAATGGGGAGATAGCAACACAGCTTTTTTTCTTGCCACAACTCTGCAAAGAAGGGATATAAATAAACTTGAGAGAATAAAGGACAGCAGTGGAAACTAGGTGACCAACAGTTCAACCATAATGAGAATGATAGAAGAATATTTCTCCAACTTGTTCACTAAATCTGTAAGAGAAGGTGTAGATCAATGCATCCAAAAAGTGCCAAAAAGAGTAACACAGGAGATGAATGATGAGCTCACAAGAGAGGTAGATGAAGAAAAAGTAAGAGAGGCTGTCTTCAGCTTGGGAGGCCTCAAAGCCCCGGGGCCAGACGGGTTGAACGGAATGTTTTTTCAAAGCCACTGGGAGGTGGTTAAGGAAGATTTAGTTGCAGTGGTTAGAGATTTTTTTGAAAACGAAAAGATCCATCCAGACATAAGTGAAACCACGGTGGTGCTCGTGCCCAAGGTCAACAGACCAGAAAATCTCAATCAACTGAGAACTATTAGCTGTTGCAACTTCATCTATAAAGTTATTTCCAAGATTTTGGTAAAGAGACTTAAAAACATGCTTAACGACATTGTCTCACCTATCCAAAGTGTGTTTGTGAGCAACAGGCTCATCCAAGACAACATCATAATTGTACAAGAAATATACCATAGCTTGGAAAAAAGAAAAAGCAATGGGGCAGAGAATATGGCGATTAAGCTCGACATGAATAAAGCTTATGACCGAATGGAGTGGGATTTTATTGAGTCGGTACTGAAGGCCTTTGGGTTTCATCCAAAATGGGTCAAGCTTGTTATGGAGTGCATCACTACAACATCCTACCGGATTAAAGTAAATGGTGCTCTCTCAAAAAAAATCATTCCTAGTAGAGGACTTAGACAAGGGGACCCTTTATCACCTTACTTGTTCATACTAGCGGCGGAAGTCCTAACTATTTTGATGAAAGAAGCACAAGAGCAGGGAAGAATTAAAGGATTTAAGATAGCACCAACGGCACCTACACTCACATACCTTCTATTTGCAGACGATTGTATTATTTTGGCTGAAGCAAATGTGGAGGAGGCATACCAAATTATTTCCATCCTGAACCAATACACCGAGGCATCAGGGCAAAAAATAAACTTACAGAAATCAGGGATCACATTTGGCAAGCAAGTGGCATTACAAGCTAGAGTGGACATAGAGGAGATTTTGAGCATGAGCACATGGGACAATCCGGACAAATATTTGGGGTTACCGGCTCATTGGGGGAGATCAAAGAGCAAAGCTTTGGCTTGGTTAGAAGAGAGAGTAATGAACAAACTGGAAGTATGGAAAGAAAATTTACTCAACCAAGCGGGAAAAGAAACCCTCATCAAATTAGTGGTTCAAGCCATTTCGGTCTATGCTATGAATGTGGTCTTATTTCCCAAAGGCTTCTGTAGAAAATTAAGTGCCAAAGTTGCAAAGTTCTGGTGGAGTTCTAATAATAAGGTCTCTAGTATTCATTGGAGAAGCTGGAGGAAGATTTGTGAAAGCAAAAAAGAGGGAGGCTTAGGTTTCAAAGATTTTCAACAACAAAATCTAGCCCTTTTGGCAAAACAGTCATGGAGGATTTTACAAGAACCAGAGGCAATTTGGGTTAAAATTATCAAAGTCGTTTATTTCCCAAGGGAATGCTTTTGGGAGGCGAAAGTAAAAGATGGTTTGTCCTGGGTATTGAAAAGCATCATACAAGGGAGAGATTTCTTGAGAAGGAAAGGAAAGTGAATGGTTGGTAATGGTAGAACTATTAATATTTGGGAGGATTCCTGGGTTTACGGCATGGGGAGGATTTTCAGAGAGAGAAATCAAGAGGTAAACGTAGTGGAAGAGCTGATAAAACAAGGAGAAGGGTGGGACGAAGTAAAGATCAAAAGGATATTCCCGACTGATATAGCTATCAAGATTCTCAGAACCCCGATAAGCTTAATTGACAGAGAGGATAGTCTAAAATGGCCGTATAAGTCGGACGGATGCTACTCGGTAAAGACGGGATACCATGCTGTTAGAGAGGAGGATAACGAACATAATCTTAATACACCATCAACAAGTGGAGAGGACAAGGAGGTGTGGACAGAAATCTGGAAACTTCATGTACCACAGAAGATTAAAATGTTCATGTGGAAGGCGGTTCAGAATATCCTACCAGTGGGGCCAATCTATTTAGAAAAAAACTCACAAGGAATCCCATATGCTTTATTTGCAATGAGAATGTTGAAACTACAGAACATACCCTCTTACTATGTCCATGGACTAGGGCAGCCTGGTTTGGGTCTCAATGCCAACTCAGTCAATCAACAGAAACTGTCTCTACTTTTGAAAACTGGTTTCTTAAGAATGTCAGGAAAATTAGAGCAGACAAGGACAAGAATCAGGATATAATGATCGCTAAAATTGCTTATTTCTGTTGGAAACTATGGAAAACAAGAAACAGAACTTATTTTCAAAATATAGCAGTCAATCCTAAGACTACAATTGAAAGAGCCAGTGCAATGGAGAAGGAATATACGGCAGCAACAAAGGAGGAGCAACAAACAGCAACAAACACAAACATGGCAAAAAAATGGAAAGCAGCTACCTGAAAGCCACCACCAGGGGAGTGGATCAAGGCCAATGTGGATGCAGCTTTTAACTGCAACTCAGGAGAAGGAGCAACAGCAACAATGATCAGAGACAATAGGGGGAGACTCCTCATGGGGGCTACGAACAGAATCAAGGCAAGCTCCGCCCTAACAGCAGAGGCAACAGCAATTAGAAATGCAGTCATCCTAGCAAGAAATCTTAGATTAAATAAAATTTTAATAGAGTCGGATAACCTTCTCATGGTACAAGCTCTGAAATCAAATAACATAGGAGGCGAAGCAGAACCCATTTTAAGAGATATTTTAGAATGGATGAAGGAAGTAGAGAACTGTGGTCTTACCTGGACACCAAGGGAGGGGAATCAACTGGCTCACAAGGCGACAGCAATGGAAGTGGAACGAAAGCTTGAGAGAAATTGGACTGGGAACCCCCCTACTCCGATACAGGACATTCTTCAAAAGGAGGCTCGGCTAGCTAGCAGGATAGGAGCGAACACTTCTGTGGGTTGGATGCAAGCTACAAACACAATTGAACAGCAGACAAATAACGGAAAGCATACTACATCGGGGCTTCGAGGAAGAAAGTCACAAACCAATCAAGGAAGCTTCACGAGGGATCAAATTGAAATGAAAGTTACAAGAGAGGATCAGCAGAGCAATGCAGGGAATCAGAGTCAGAGTGCAGGCCAGATCGCACTTAAATTTGGAGCAGTAGGTACGCCCGTTCTCGAGACGGCTCTCTCTGCCTTGGATTTAAGAGGCAGCTCTACAGCACAAGGCAATGAAGCCCAACAGAACCACCTTGAGCTAAGAAGAAGGGGAAACACAGGCGAAGCAGCACGGCGCGTACTCGATTGCAATTGAAATCCAAAAGCTCCCATAGGACATGAAAGTGGCGCCATATACCATGCAATGGAGAACATTGCAAGTTCAGCAGTTTCCTTTCTATTCAATTAGAGCACGGCTTCAGCTTTTGTTGTGGAATCGGGGCGGATCTCTCCAAACCGGGTTTTTCTTCAGGCCTTTGGCCCAGACAAAAAAAAAGAGTATAGGAAATGGAGCGGAGGTAGATATTTGGGAAGACAATTGGGTGGCAGGGATAGGAAAATTGGGAAGAGGCGGAGCAGGAGATATTAGAAAGGTGAGTGAGCTGATTAGAGAAGGGGAGGGTTGGGATAGGAACAAGATTAAAGAATTTTTTTTATGGAAGCGTAGCTGAACTAATAACTAAGACTCCTATTAGCCTGATCAACAAGAAGGATTACTTTGTTTGGCAGCACAGAAAGGATGGACAGTACACTGTGAGAACCGGTTATCATGTCGCTAAGCAGAAGAAGGATTCGAAGGAAGAGGGAATAATCTGCAAGGCTTCGACTAGTCAGGATTGGAGGGAGGTTTGGGAAGCTATTTGGAGACTACCGGTGCCTCAAAAGGTTAGAATTTTTCTATGCAAAGCAGTGCATAGAATTTTGCCAGCAAACACGAATCTGCATTAGCGGAGAATTACAACGACACCCACATGCAGCATATGCCAGAAAGAGGATGAAACAATTGAACATGCGCTATTATTGTGTCCGTGGACTAGAGCAGTGTGGTTCGGATCCAGTATTCAAATTGTTCCTACGGCCTATAATGTAAGATCTTTTGGAGAATGGATAATGGATAAAATCATAAGAATAAAGACTGAATCAGGGAGTGAACAAGAGAAAACTTTATGCAAGCTCGGATGTGTTTGTTGGTGCATTTGGAAAGCAAGGAACCACCATATATTCCAGCAAACAGAAATCAGCCCACAAAAAGTAATAATTCAATCAGAATATCTAACAGCAAAATTTCATAAGGCAACATAGGAATCCAGTAAAGCAAACACTCCATATACAGGCAGGGGCGGTGTGAGAAAAAGAATTACCTGGAGACCGCCGCCAAAGAATAGGTTGAAAGTGAACACAGACGTAGCTTTCCACAGGGATACCAGTACAGCAGCTCTAGCAGCGGTAGTAAGGGACTGGCAAGGAAAAGTCATCACTGAGACAATAGCAACATTCAAGACAATATCACCATTAATAGCGGAAGCTCAAGCATACAGAGAAGCACTCATACTTATTAAGAATCTTCAGATACCCAATTGCATAATTGAAACTGACAGCTTACCTCTTGTTAAGGCAATCAAGGCTAAAACGCCCATAGCAGAAGCAGATGCAATCATTCGAGATATTCTCCAACTGCTGGAAGAGGCTCCAGATGTGGGAGCTACCTGGACTCCAAGGGATGGCAACAAATTAGCTCACCAACTGGCAGCGATGGCAGCGGGGAATAATCTTGGGAGATAGTGGACAATGAACCCACCTACTCAAGTAAGGAATACAATCAGATCAGAAGCAAGTCTCGCAACAATTCATCATATTCAAGATATACAGAATCAAGTAATACAGAATCTAGCCAAAAACAATTCCGATTCAACCACCCATCAAGAATTGCAAATAGAAGAGAGGTTACCTGGAGGGGTGGAAACAGAAACCCGAGACAAGCCAGCAGCGAAAATCAAGGAGCAGCATCGCGCCAAAGCAATGCACCTACCCACCAACGACAGCCACAAGAAAGTCTTCGATGGAGCAGATAAGGACCGAGGAGGAGGCGCAGTCGATCGGGCAAAGATTCAGAATGCAGTATGCTGGAGAGGGGGTAGCGATCGTCAACCCAAGGATTCGACGGAGGTTGCATGGCAGATCCGACTGAAGGCTATGGAAGGAGGAGCAGCGCACAAAACGGAATTTGGAGGGAGGAAAGGGGACGCAGATCAGGATGGGACACCCATAGTGAGGCGCAGCAATGGCCTACTTTAGCACGAAACCCTCAGGATTAGGGATGACATAGGCAATAGGAGAGGAGGAGCTCGGAATCACGAACATGCATCATCGCTGAAGGAGGAGAACACAACGCTGGATAGCTCGCTGTGAAGGAGGGAGAAGACCAGGCTGAGGCGTTGAGGGTCAGGTTGTATCCGGGTCGGGCACGGGTCAAGGTTGGTTGCGGGTCTCTTAGCTTCAGGTGCCTTGGGCCGGGTTGTTTGGCTGGCCCAAGGCCACGTCCAAAAAAAAAACTTGCTACTTTTTTTTCTTTTATTCTTTTCTTTTTTTGACGCGACATCCAAGTCCATAACAAATGCAACTATTCACCTACAGTTATATAGTCACTTGTTTAGGCAATAAATTTTAACTTGCTTCTTTTTTTTTTCTTTTTCTTTTAGACACCACATCAGAACAAACCAAACCAAACAAACAAACCCAATCTTTAATAAGTTTCTAAAAAAGACAACCTGAAAGGAAAACTTCATACATACCGGGTAACATTGAGGAAGCGGACCAGTTCCATTAGAGCAAGAAACAGTTACGAAACAATAAAGGTGAATACGGAGGAGAGACAACAAAGATAACTAGAGAGGAGGACTGGATGGTGGAGAAGATTGCTTTCATTGGAGCCAACGGAAGGACCAGGACTTACGCCGACCTGGTGATGCATGGAAGCGCTGAACCATACTTCAATTTTGAGGATTCCAGTGAGGAGGGGGATTCTTCGGAGAGTGATTCCAATAAAGAGAACTAGGAGGACAGGGTGGAGGAGTTAGAGATGAGTCAATTTTAAAGGGAGGCTCTAAGGAGATGCAGGAAGGAGGAGAGAGCTATTCGGTCTATATCTGCAAAGAGGCTCCAAAATGGCACTATAAGCATCCTTGTCAACAAGGCAAAGAAGAAGAGGCTGGAGGGACATTGGAAGCATGTCCTCATTGTTAAGTTGCTGGGACGTAGAATTTCATACGCGGTGATGAAACGCAGACTAGACACAATGTGGGATAAGATGGGAGGTATAGATCTGATCGACCTGGGAAACTAGTTTTTCATGGTCAGATAATACAACCAAGAAGATTTCAACCATATTATGGAATGGGGGTCATGGTTAATGTTCAATCACTACCTCACGATCACGAGATGGGTGCCAGACTTTAATCCATTCGGAACAGAAATTAATAAGATAGCGGCATGGGTAAGGCTTCCTAATATCCCTATTGAGTATTATGATAAGAGGTTCCTTGGTACTGTTGGGGATCATATTGAAAAGACTCTTAAGGTGGATATGAATACTGCGAATCAGTTAAGAGGTAACTTTGTGTGTCAATGCGTGGAGCTGGACCTAAGCAGGCCTCTAAATGCCAAATACATGGTGAGTGAGAAGAATTATCATGTAGAATACGAAGGATTCCATATGATTTGTTTCTCATGTGGAAGGTTCGGGCATGTCAAGGACGGATGCATCGAAAAGAATAGTGTAAAACACAATAATGGGGAAGGAAGCTTAGGGATTACTCCAGCCATGGAGGGTCAAGGAGAAGGAAACTAGCAACAACGGAGTGACCAGAGCAAGGGAAGTGGAAGAGACAAGGGTAAAAAAGTCTTGTCTACCCAACAAGAGTTTGGTGAATGGATGGTGGTTCAAAAACAAAGGAAGTAAAAAAAAATCAACAGTGAAGGACACGACAGAAAAGGAAGATAATGGTGCTAAGCGCAAGGCAGACAAGATCATGGCAAAGAATGTGGCTGAAAGCACAAGATACGAGGTTTTGACCGATCTTGGAAATAATGAGCGTAACGTTGAAAATCAAGGCAATATTAACAAACGCAGGAGCTTAAGGAGATCCCTCAGAATCAAGCCAAAACTTTTTTGTTTGGAAGTGACATGAGGAAAGCTAAAGCCATGGCAGCCCAAAACAGGACCCAAATCCAGAACCCTCATACAACCCAAACCATGATGAACACCCCACAGATCCTTAAGAATAACCCAACTCCCCAATAGCCCCTTATCATATCCCCCACACAAGCTGCCCATAATGTTCTGACCCACACTGCACAAAAATCACTCATGGCCCAAGATAAACTCCAGTCATACCCAAGTGAATCAAACGCTTTGACACATGATGAACTAGAACCATATAATCTCAGCCTCTATCCTTCCCTTTCCATAAAAACAATTCCCCTCATGAGTCGATGGAAGAGACCAAAACACCCCAACCCAACATGGATGTTGTCATGGAAACGGAACCATCGGACCCAGGTGAGCTAATCTTCTTAGATATGAGATTGATGACATTTCTACACAAGGAACAGCTGTGGTGGCAGCCTGGAGAGACAAGAAAGTCTTTGGAGGGGAAGACGTTCACATGGACTGATCAAGTCTAGATGCATAGTCATATGGTTTTCTTGCTGATCACAGGAGCGGTAGCTTCAAATTTTTATTCTTATCATATTATAATCATACTCTCATGGAATGCTAGGGGGCAGCGAGCCCAAAGTTTGCCAATATTATTAGAGAATACTATAGACAATACAATCCTCATGTTGTAGCGATCCAAGAGACTCGTTGCAGTGGACAGGTGGTGGACAAGTCTATTAGAAATTATGGGTTTCAGTTCTCCTTAAGCATTGATGCTAATGGATTTTGGGAAAGGATTTGGCTCTTATGGAATAATGCTAATTTAAGAATTCAGGAGATAGGCATACATGATCAGGCACTTCATATCTCCATTGAGAATGGGAGAGATAGATGGCTTCTTACAGTAGTTTATTCTCATCCACCGATTTGGCCCAAACAAGGTGGTCCAGAGACTGAATGGAAATGTGTGAACTTATAGATTTAGGTTTCTATGGCACGAGGTTTACCCAAAGGAGACCTATTTGGCAGTGGAATGAACGTATCTTTAAAAGGCTTGATAGAGCTATATGTAACCAGCAATGAAAATTTAAGTTTCACAATGCAATGGTGGAAATGTTGCCGCGTATCAAATCTGACCACCACCCTATTTTCATCAAGTCCAATGGTGTGCAACAAGATGTAAAATCCAAACCCTTCAGGTTTGAATTCATGTGAAAGTTGCATAATGATTTCCAACCATTCCTAACCTAACATTGGTCGAAGCATATACCGTTATCTCAAGTCATTCCTTCTTTTGTTGAAAAATTAAAAGGTTGGAATTGTAAGGTCTTTGGACATCTTTTTAAGCAAAAAAGGCCATCCTCAATAGACTCAGAGGCATCCAATAGTCTCCGAGTTATGGTCATAGCAATTTTCTTGACAATTTGAAGAGTAATCTGAATAGAGAGTTGGAGGAGATTCTTGATAGAGAATTACTCTCTTGGTTACAAAAATCAAGAGAAAATTGGCTTGTTTAAGGTGATCGTAACACCCGATACTTTTACACAAAAGCCATCATGGAGAAGGCGGAACAAAATTCTGAAACTTAGGATTGCTTATGGAATATGGATAGAGGATCATAATGCTCTGAAGGCCTATATGTGCAGTTATTTTAAGAAGCTTTTTGAAGACCCGATGACCAACCAGGATTGTCAACTAAACACCATCAATTTCTACCCTGAATTGGATAGTAACGCATCTAATAGCCTCTTTCAAGTGGTGAATAAAGATGATGTGAAAAATGCCATATTTTCGATGGGTTTATTAAAAGCTCCTGGTGAAGATGGATTACCTGCTGGTTTCTATAAGAAAAATTGGCAAGTCACTGAAAAATCTGTTATTAGCTTTGTGAAAACAATCTAGAGTAACCCCGAAGGTATAAAGGATGTCAATAATACCCTTTTAACTCTTATTCTCAAAATTGAGTACCCATAATTTGTGCCTAATTTAGACCCATAACCTTGTGTAATGTGACATATAAAATGGTAACAAAAATCCTTGCCAACAAAATTAAACCTCTCCTTAATGAAAGAATATCTCCTTCTCAATCCCGCTTTGTACCCGGTAGACAGATTCATGATAACATTATTATTGCACAGGAAATAATACATTCCATGAAAAGGATCAAAACTAGAAAAGGGTTCATGAAAGTAAAGATCGACTTGAAAAAGGCGTATGACCACCTTAACTTGATTTTTATAGAGCAAAAGCCTAAAAGAATTCTCTCTCCCTCCCAACATTATGGAGATAATTATGCATTGTGTCAAATTTTCTAGCTTCCAAGTTCTTTGAAAAAGAGAAACCACTGAGAAGTTCTGGCCTACGTGTGGCATCAGGCAAGGGGATCTTCTGTCCCCTTATATCTTTGTCATCTGTATGGACAGACTATTTCATATGATAGAAGATTTGGTTCAAGGTGGTGAATGGGTTCCTTTTAGAATTGGGATGGATGGTCCAAGAATCTCACACTTAATGTTCGATGATAATTTGATGCTTTTTGTGGAGGCCAGTATGAGGTAAATGGAGGTTATTCGCGACTACCTTGATAGATTCTACAGAGCCTCTGGTCAAATAGTCAATTCCGGGAAGACAACTATCTTTTTCTCGAAAGGGGTTGTGAACAATAGTAAAATAGCCATTACAGCGATAGGAGAATTTTCAGGTAACTAAAGAAGTAGGAAGATATTTGGGAGTCTATTTTTTAGAAGAAAGATGCAGAATTAAAAGGTATAAACATATTATTGACAAGGTTAAGAACAAGCTTAGTGGCTGGAAGCAAAAGAGTTTATTCATGGCTGGAAGAGCTATTCTAGTCCAGACAGCTATTACGCCTATCGCTAATTTTGTTATGCAGCACAGTAAAGTTTCAAAAACCATATGTAGCAGCATCGAAAGTGCCCAACGCAAGTTTATATGGGGCTCAGATGAAAACATCTGAAAAGCCAATCTTATTAAGTGGGACACTCTTTGTCTCCCCAAAGAGGTTGAGAATTGGGAATGAAGAAGTTGGAGGTGATGAACACAATTTTTCTTACCAAAATTGGTTGGAATTTGCTTATTAAGCATCATACCCTTTGGACTGATGTTCTTTGGCACAAATATGATAACAAAACCCCTAGCAACATGAATCATTCTCTGCTAAGATGTTATGATCTGTGGAGAGCACTTGCTCGAATGTGGGATACCTTAAAATATGGCATCATGCACAATGTTAACAATGACAGACTAATAAAATTTTAAAAAGATGACTGGTTTAATGTGAGAGGACCTCTAATCGAATAAGTTAGGCCTAATGACCCCATCATTAATGAAAATGTTGTAGTGCAAGTTTTGTTATAAATGAAATAATTAACTGGAATGTGGAGGAGCTTAGAAGGTTTCTTCCAGAGGAAGTTCTTCATCATCATATCACAATGGTCCCGATTTTCAGATGAACAAACCCTGATGATTATATGGCCTGGAAACACTCTGCGGATGGTAGATTAACTGTTAAGTCTATTTATTGTTCTCTTACTAGGCCGTCGACTATTAATAATAACGTTTGGAGACAATTTTGGAGTTGGAAAGGACTCTAACGCATTAAAATTTTGGGGTATATAAAAAAATAGTTACCAAATTAGTTATTTTCATAAAATACATTACAATATAAAAATTTTATATTTAAAACAAGTTAAACAATATATATATTTATACATAAAAATATAATAAATGCACAATGATTAATTTTAGTGTATAAATAAATTTTTTATTCTTAATTTTAGGTTAATAAAAAAATATGAATTTTGATAACGTGAAATATATTATGAATCGAAAGTAGGGTATGCAACACTATACTAATTGAGTTAATTTTGGGGGATTCTTAATTTGATTAATTATTATTGTTGCTGAAAAGGAATCAATGGTCAAAACAAACAGCCGTGATCCAAATGCCTTTATTATAAATTTATAATCAGTCAGTGGATGGTGGAAATTAAATTACGGATTTGGAAAAGAAAAAAAAGGGGAATAAAAGGGAGCAACGAGCATGCAATGGAATGAATCCATAACGTAAGTAGCAAAAACTTGTATATACCAATTTGAGTGGTCATCACACATTCACAAATCACAATTTCACACTACTTATCCATTTTCAATATATCATTACGGAAGCTGATTCCACGGATATTACAGCAAAAATCGAAGATGACTAATTCAAACTTGTGTCAATGAAAGAATCAGATTCTGAAGACTACAACTTCCAAGTATCATGTGCTAATCATGAAGCAGAAAAAAGGGATACTATTATTTTCCTAAAACATCACAAACTCTCTGACTCCATCCACCTTATGTTCATTATTATTCAATAAAAAAAAGCTTCAAGAGCCAGCATTTTTGTTAAAATTTAATCAACATTTAACCATAAAAAAGTATGTAATAATCTCACATCATTAAAAATATTAATAATAACTAATTAATAACTATAAATTACAAAATGTGCGGGCTTCCTAACACTATTTATTCAACAATATTCAATTAGGAGTGAACGCAGATCGAATCGGATATGCCCAAAATTTTGATC